>NC_051039.1:27813646-28113646 GCF_904848185.1 Acanthopagrus latus | reverse complement strand
TATTAGATAACAAAAAGCTCATTAGATGGCAATGTCCACTTATTGCATTTCTTCTCTCAAAGTATCTTGAATAGCTCTCGTTCATTAATTAAGCACATTTTAAAGTCAGTGAAATACTGAGCGATATTGACACAGTAACACTGGGTTTTTCAGTTGATTGAAGATTTGTAACTGGAATAAAGCTACCAGCAGATAATTGTGGAATCATTTCCATAGATGAGAGAACTCAAAAACCAGTGCAAAACTGAAAAATGACTACACCAAACCACACGTCACACCGAAAAGTGGCAAAAAGTTCATCTGTGTGTGGTTTGGTCAGTTGGCACCATCAGGCAGCAAAGTGACCGCAGACACGATTGCCGACACCATAACATGCTAATGCTCATTAGACACGCTCCGTGTGTCCAAAATTCAAAGTGCAAACTGATTCTAAACAGGTTTTTGGTATAAAATCTGTTCACAATGGAAAAGTGACAAAGGTATACAGAAGTAGACAGAATACAGACAAACTACAGGTTGTTTATACTAAACAGATACTGCTCTCCCACAGTTCAATGCACGAGACAAAGGCTTCAATTGACACTTGTGATGACATTCCATGGTGACACATTGTGTAATTTCCTGTTGGTATAAGCAGCTAAGTATGTTGATTTTTTTTGCCCCCAAACTGCTAAATAAAAAAGTGCACCATGACAATTAGCACGCAAACTCATCAGAATCAGTAGGTAGGAGGAAATTGGGGCACATCTAATAGTTCTGCAGGCCAGGTAAAAGCATTTTAACAACCTAGCTAAAGCACTTGCAATTAGAATAATATGTCAACACACTTTTAGGACAAATTTGCACTGTGGAGATCTGAGCGGAGGGTCAACGCACTGCATCTCCTTTAGCCAAAGAGAAATTCAGTGTCTCACTGAGCTCCATTATCGGCAGTGAGACCATGAATTCCTGCCAGCTCAGGAGACACTATTGTGCACCTGACCCTGACCTCTGACCTCTCTGTTAAAGCGAGGGAGAGCCAAAATAGCATTTCCTTGTCTCTATCAATACAGCATCACATGACACCAAGGACACTCAGAAATTAGAGAGACCATCCTGCAAGACATGTACACTGACCCTCTCTACACCGCAACAAGGCTGAGCTTTTACTTTGTGCTGATCCAAGCTCTCACTCAGGTTCCAAGAGGATTAATATTTGTTATACAGCTGCAGCTTTTATTCTGAGCGACTTGCAGCAAATACATTGGGTGAATAAGCACATTTAGCACAAAGGCCTGTGATGATGCAGGCCTTAGTGCTCTGACGGTAATCATTTGACCCAAACATTGTCCTGTAAATGAACCATGTTCTGAAAGAAATAAAATGGGATGAAAGCAGATAGGTGAGCGAGGAGTTCATGTGAAATCTGTCTTGAAACCTGAGTTTTCCACAGGAGATGAAGGTCTATTTCTGCTCCTCAGACTGGAGAGACAAGGTCAGCCCACCACTGGGAGAGAAGAGACTAAAGCAAGACCTGGTGTCACACTACAGCCTAATTAGGGCTTTCATCCACACGCTAAACGCTCCAAATCAATCTCCTAACAAGTGGCCGGTGTGTTTCTAATGGTGGGACTGCTTAATATAGAGATAAGCTTCTCGTGTTGACAACTAAAGCCACTATCTGTCTTCATTATGCCGGCTGCAGTGGTGGATTGGCTGTGATAAATGGCCTCCTCTGTACTCTTCCCTTTCTCCTTTTCCTCTGAGTCTCCTCCCCATTTTCTGCTCTCTTTCATTTATCTGAACATGATCTAACTTCCTCCATGACCATCAAACTGAGGTGCCTATCTTTTGACAACTCTAAGACCATTATCGGGAGCCTTGTGATCACCTCGCTGACAGATGGAGTCAGTGCAGATCAGCCTCATATGCTTGGCCGAGTTGCATATTCTAAAGGTTTAGGTTGTCTGATGTGCTTGAGATTTCACACATGCATCGGTGTTCATAAATAAATACACCTAATAATAGAGAGTAGGCTGTACAGAACTCCTACACAGGTAAGACATTAGAAGATGTAGTTTGTTTACGGGTAAATATTCCTGTTTAAAGATTTTTTTTTTTTTGGTTCAGTGGCGATCACCAGTGTGATGACAGACTGAAACTAAACAGCACGTACTGCTTGCTGACAGACCTTCCAAAAATTCACTGGCTAGAGTGACGTGGTGGATGAGGCGCCGTGCACATGTCAAGCATGTTTGATGGACGATACTTTCTTAAGTCACGGTTGCACTGCTTCGGAAGACTTCTCACAGAAGTGCGGTAACGAATATGCTGCCAAATATGTGCTCCGACAGTTTGACCCGAGCCCATCTCAAATCTGCCACGACTTAGTGCTGCCTGTAAATGGACATCTGTCTCAAAGCATGGCAAAGCTGGTAAGCTGCTCAGTTCAGAGCAGCATTTTTTGGTCGTTAGTGTTTTTAGCAGTATGACCTCTTGAAGCCACCAGTAACATGTAATTTAGTCAGGATAACTTTTCAAGAGTTTAGCATAATAACATGATTTAGAATTCAAACAGAAAATTAGTTTCATAAATCATTTTAATGAAAATGCCTCTGATAATTATTGCAATAATGTATAAGCACGATGTGAATTAAAGCGTCATGTATACTGGAAATGCCAGCCGCTTCTAAAATCTGTATACTTTCGCAAGGAAATGTGTAATAAAGCCATGCCTCAGTTTGGTGATGCAGGTTCCCCAACTGAAACCAAGGCATGAAGTAAATCTACTGTGCATGTTTGCTCATATGAAGTTGAAACACCTGCATACACACGTCACTTCACAGTGGAGTTTAGGCAGCATCAATTAGCTGCTACATACAATGCAAGCTTGAGTAAAATATCCAACCCAGATGAGTAAAATAAGAGGAGGAATAAGTAGGAAGATGAGAAGAACGTTGTACCAGGGGATTTGTTGCAGAACAACTTTTAGAGTTGGAAGGGAGTGTGGTAGTGGGGGTAGTAGGGAATGATGGAGATAGCTAGAAGACAGGAGCAGTAATGATTGGCGAGAAGAGATAATTCTGTATTTATACAGTCTGTCACGTTTGACAAGGTGAAGAGGAATTCCCCTATGAAGAGACCATTCCTTTGTTTAATGTTTAGTACTTTTTTCGTCCCAGTTTGGGATGATAAAAGTTGCAACAGGTAAAGCAAACACAGTTCATTTGGGGAAAGCAATCAATAAGCAGTATAGATTTTAAATCATGTACAACGTCATTTTAACACGACTGTGCTGTCAGGTGCACAGAGTGCAGAGGAGACAGTGCAGTCTCTACAAACACACACTGCCTTCTCCAGTCAGCTCATCTACACAAGAAAGTTTCCTGTGTGCACGACAAACATTTAACATTTTTGTTTTTTTCTTCCTCCCATGTCCCTGTACTTTCCCAATCAGCCAAGCAAAAAAAGAAAAAAAATACCTCCGTGGCTTTTATGTATTGTTAAAAAACAGATCTGAGATAACATGAGATAAGTACACAAGGTGCAAAGGGGGAATAGTGAGAATGATGGAAGAAGCAGGAAGATGAGAGTTTTAGGGTGGTTAGGCCTAAAAGAAAGAAGCACAGTAAGTAAAGGAGACAGGGGAGGGGAAAGTGGGAAGTGGAGAGGAGATGTATAATGATCAATTGTCCAAAGCCTGAAGCAGCCTACAAACCCCTGTAATCCTGAAAAGACTATCCCTTCCCTTTAATGATGCTGAGGGACAAGCAAGAAGAAAGAAAGCCTGTCAAACTCTGCATGGCTGGGCTTTATGGTTTTGGGAGGATTTTCCTGACTCTCTCATGTTACAACAAGCCACAGTTCACAGACTTCATGTTTTTGGGCTTTTCTGCAGGCTGCTTTTTTACTTACATGGCCACGTTTGAATGTTTGTCATTGTCCTTCACATTCATTGTTATACTGTGAAAACATAGAATTCTGTACATAATCTAAATAATGTCCAGCAAAAATATGACAGCCTGCTGTCAAAGAGAGACTGCAGAGACAGAGGCTTAGATCAGCTACAGCAAGGCAACTGGAGCATCAAGGCCATGGATGACAGTTCGACTAGCAGAACAAAGTGTTAAGCTTTTCACTGCTGTATTTCATTCAGTCAAAAGAGACCAGAGGTCAGAGCCAATTCAACATTTTCACACAGCGTTTTTCCCTTTTCATTGTCTTTAATTGAAATGTGGTTGCTTATTTCAAAGAAAAATAATAATCCAGAGAAATCTTATATCTCACAGAGACATAAATATATATCATATATATCATAACACATCTGTATATTAAGAATCATCTTAATGCTGATTTTCATCAAAAGGGTTGTGCCAATTCAGTATAATTTTTTTGATTCTGAGAACCCCATGACCCAGAATCTAAGGGTGCTTGATGAAATTTCTGCTACATCCGGTGTTTCTCAGCAAAATGTTCTGTGTGTATCCTTGAGGTCTACTAAATGTTAGTATAAACTTCCTTCCTTATCATTTGCAAAAAAATCTTTTTTTTATCATTTCACATCACAATTTGTTAACATCCATGCTTACTTGCAAGCAATATTTATGATTCTAGTTTAATGACAGTTTAGGTGGCGTAGCCATCACATGAAGAGCTAATAGTGGGGCAGCATTATTTAGTCATTTGGGCAGCTTGGCTCTGGGGTAGAGCCAGTGTCTTGTTACTGGAAGGTCGCTGGTTTGAATCCCCTGGTCTGCATGTCAAAGTTTCCTCAGGCAAGATACTGAATTCCAAACTGCTCCTGATGTGCTGGCCACCGCCATCAATGTATGAGTGTTTGTATGAATTACTGTAAGTTGTGTCTGCTAAATGCTGTAAATGTAGTCTTGAAGGGAAAAAAACAATCTAAAAACACTCAGGTGTATCCTGCAATCTGTTCTCCACCAGATCATTCACCATTTCTGTGCGACCTGGTCAACAAAATGGGAACCGATCTGCTCTGCTTTTCATCTCTGTCACCCTATTCTGCAGACTTATTCGTCGCTCTGTTCCAGGGGTCTCAAACTGTTGGCTCACAGCCAACCCCCACCAAAACTTTACTGCTGTACATTGTATGATTCTGAAGTTTGGGAGGTCCTGACTTGAACCCTATCGAGAACATGTGGACTGTGCTGAACATACAAGTCTGTGCAAGGAAGCCAACAAATTGTGGATACCTATCAAAAGTAATTGAGCCAAGAGACGTTTTACCAAAGGTTAGAATGTGTATATTTTTGACCCACCGTATAAGAATCTCCAGGTTACAGATCGTCAAGTTCCAGTTGTGGCAACAATCCCTATAAAGTACATTTATTTTGTAAATCATGTTTTTGCAGTCAATAAAACCCTTCTTAGAGTTTCTAAGGCATTTTGAGTTTTATTCACAAGGTTGCCATGTGCTCTCAGGAGTTTAAAAGGTCCCTTTCTCAAGTAAAATAGTGCAGAACAGCGAAACCTTTCTAAAATCCTTCAGAGAGGGAGGGAAAACATAAAGGTAAGAAGATGCCAACGAGACTGCAAAACCTTGAGCCACATCATTGAGCCAGATCATTTAGATCACTCAGAAAAGTGAACAATTTCTAACAACTGGAAGTTATTTGAATGCAATTACAAGAATATGACTCAATGAGAATTGGTTTAATTTCTTAAGTACAAAGATGAAAGGAACTCTGGTAAAACCAGGATCTTTGGTGGATTTCCCTTAAATCTTCATCAATCACAATAAGATACAAAGGGACAAGCTTAAAAAGTGTTCATTTATTCCAGTGAAAAAATAAGAGACTAAGTACTATGCAAGCAGACTTGTCATTTAATTCAACGTTTCCCGGATGGTTGTTTGATTACCCTCATGGAAACGGTAATGAAATCTGACTCACATCATCACTGGATCATGCAAACAAGCAGTGGCCGTCTGCCATTGAAAAGAAGAAAAAAGATTTTTTTATATCAGGGTTAAGTGTAATTGCGTTTGAAGATGGACAGAAATCATGTTATGAATTGATCCCATTAAAAGGCCACTGCTGGTCAGCTCGTTGATACAGTTATCCCACACTGCCTTGAGACAGAGAGAAACCATGGGAGGCGAACAGCACATTAGAGAGAGAAGGGGGGACAGGAGAGCCATTAGTTGAAGACTGAGGGGGTAGAGGGAGATACTAATGATCTATACAGACAGCTGTCCTGCTAATTAGTGCAGAGTGAGAGGTGCAGGTCCCTGCAATCACAAACGATCAGGGCAAACGTGAAGGACAGTGGAGCTGACTGATGGTGGGAGGGAGTGTGTCATGACGGATGCTGGGAAGCCGCTGACCGAGGGTCTACGTCTAAATGTTGTGACATAAAGACTTTCTGCATGGAACTAATGATCACAAGGACATGAAGACTGATCACAATCTGCTGAGTGCACAATTTGAGGAAGTCACATTTTTTTTAGATTGAAGCCAATTTAGGGGGAAAAAATGACTTAATAATTATTAGACTGAGCCTGAGATCATTTTATCTGCTGTTAAAAGAACAAAGAGCCCTCTGTGCTTTTGCTCCATCAACAGCACTCGTTGTTTACAGCAATTTAAAGAGCACATCTAAATCAAGCGTTCTGAAAAATAGTATAAGTAATCAGTCACACTTTTAAAGTTATCAAAAAATGAAATAATACAGGAAAACTGTGACTAATAACTGACTCTGCATTGCTGTCTACATGAAGTTAACTCTGTGAATTTCAATGAATCAAGGGCTTATTATTAGATGCTTCTTAGCATTTGGAACTACAACAAAAAGATTGTTCTTTAGTGTTGAAAAAGGCTTAGTTACATGCTATGGTGCCATTCATATAGTGTTGAATGGCTCAGACAGACAGTTAAAGCACAACATGTTCTCAATCCCAGTAAATACAGCAGCTTGGTCGGTGGCCTTTAGCTTCAAACTATGATGCTAAAAATAACCCTCTAGCATCGGTTATGCAAATGAAAGGAACCAGAGGCAGTTTAGCATTAACAGGTAATATACAACATTGGGTTAGACTTTCAAAATAAAGCTTGCTATCAAACAGTTCACATTATGAAAAGTCTGAGCTGTCTGGTTGCAGTATGGTTAGGCTTAGGCACAATATTTTTACGTATGGGAAAAGTACTATGTTAAAATAATTATATTCACTTACGTAATGCAAGCACTATGACAAAAGTTAAGTGAGCAATGTACCTCACAGCGTGTAACGAAAGTACACCCACCCTAACAACTCCCTGATTCAGGTTTTTCTTGCTCTTTGTACTTCTGCACAAGAGGTGCTCTTCAAGACAAGACACTGGAGAGGTATCTACATCATCAGACTTAGAAGCATAGAGCCACCGACTACGCTACTGAATCTGATGCGTTAGGAGTGAGAACAGGCTAAAAAAAGTGAGCCATGAAGATATAACCATTCAAGGAAAACATGAGGCGCGCTCCAACTGTTCAGGGTCTAAGGCACTGGTGTCACCAAAAAGTAGCACAGCATAATTCATCTACGTGTGGATGGGTGTAGAGATACTCTGGGGTAGTAAAATGCTAGCCAATCAGTATCATGCGAGCAACAGTCAGCCATAAAGAGACAAAATATACAGACATATATGATACATAACTGCCAGATGTTCTTGAATACTTAACAAGGATGCTCTATTAAAAAAGAAGGTCCCTCATACAGCTTCTGTATTTATTACATAAACAACACAAGGCAAAACAGGCTAAACTACCTCATACGTAATGTTCGGGTCCCATAAGAAGCATTTTTAGCATGTCCAGCTGTAGGGAAGCTAACACTGACACAATTATGCCCGTATCTTTTGGTCGCACAGGAGGGGAATAACTGTACTGTTGAAACAAGACGTTAGCATACAATCTGAAGAGAAAGCTGACATTTAAGTTATCTTGAGCAAACTTATCAGAACAAAATCAATGGAGTCTATTCATCCATTTATTTTAGGTCTATGCAAACAACTAGGCTACTAGATGAACTCTTGTCCCGCTCCAGTCCAGTGGTGGCAGCAATGCACCAGAACACTAGTCCCCAAACTCTGTAGATTCCATAATTCAAAACGGAGGAAGAAGAATTCAATCAACAACAATGGCGGCAGCGTGCAGCAACAGCAGCGCGAGCACCAAGGAGCAACAAATAGCCCAAAAAGTAACAAATAACCCGGTAACTGAAAAAAGAATTGTTAGATTAGTTGACTAATCGGAAAAACAACTGCTAGATTAATCGTTTGAAAAATAATTGTTTGGGACAGCTCTATGTGCTACACAGTGGAATGAAATGGTCGTAACATGGTTATTAGTCATGATGATCAGAAGAATAACAATTTGTTTGTGTATTTTCTCTATTTCAGCATAGTAACACATTTTAACTTTTTGCTGAAAGTTCGATACACCATTATATGACTTTTTATAATCCTCCTCAAGTGAAAGCTGTGCCAAATCTGTGTGAATGAAAAAAAAAAAATCTTATTGGCCATTCATCTGGGGATGGGACAATTCGAGAGGCACTTGAACTCACAGCACAGAAGAAAAGGGCTTTTAAATTTAATAGAACAGCTAAGGCTGGCTGGGTAGAGCCATGTTAATAATAAAGGCACATGTGAACTATAGACTGCTTGATGAGAGCACAGAGCTGTAGGCAGGGTGGCAGGCAGTGAAGTGACTCAGATGACTCGCAAAGACACAAAAATGTCTTCAGGGATGGCCAATTTTTAGCATCCAGAGAAATCTGCTCCTCTACAGGAGAGAAAGTCAGAATCTGATTGGATCCGCCCCCAATTTGTGCCATCGTCCTTCAACGCATCAGTGCACCGGTGCCTACTTTACTGCTCAACTGGAAGCTTGTTAGATTGGCATCCACATGCAGTCTCAGACATGGATTTTTACACATCACTAGAATAAAAAATAGCTAAATCAATGGTGGGTGGTGTATTTCTCTGATCGCTGAGTCACATCCTGGCGTGCTGTGTTGTCCCCTCCTGCTCTATATCCTCTCCGGAAGTGCCATGCCAACACATGACAACACACACATTAACAGATCTTCAACACAAACAGGCGCACACAAGCACAGTATCAGGATGTAATAATAATAATAGCCTAACACTCACCATTAGTCTCTGACCACAGCAGACACTGAGGTGAGTCACAGTGGACACATAAGCATGGCAGAGGGTAACTGATTGGACTGCTGAATGACACACATATACCAGCCCTCTTTACTGACATGTTTAACCTACTAATAAACCAGGTTCATTTTGATACTTACAATGTGCCCTAATAACATACATTATTTTGCGTATAATGTTTTGTTTTTCTTTGGGGTTTTTTGTACTGACTAAAAGTTTTGGGCTGCAGACATATGAGCTTGTCATAGAAGGGAAAGTGCAGGTGAAAATGATTCTGTTAAAGATGTCTCAGTTCCATCAAATGTGAACTGGCTCACCTAAAAAGAACAGAAGTTACACCTGTGTTTCTTGCCATTTTCTAAATTCCTGCAGGATTCTGCTTCTCCTTTTTTCCCACCGTCTCTTTGAAAATGAAAACATGATTTCCCTTCAACACAGTGGATTACAACAGAATTGTCTTAAAGCTGCACTTACCAATGATAACAGTTGATCACAAAGGGTCGCTGATTGTCATGGATTTTGTTTTTACCCATCAACTCGGTTGTTCTCTTCATCTCTTTTTTGTATCTTTCAGCTCACTGTTCTGTTGTTTTGGGTCTACAGTTTGGACTCACTCTCACCACTCTCATCAGCCCTGATTCCAGACACAGTTGTTTTCAGCACACAAAAAAAACCTCTTCAAACCGAATAAATGTTACATGCCTTGTGCCAAATGGCATATTAAGTTAGCCCCTAACTGATGAATATTGCTTAGCATCTGGCAGCCATAGAGACAGGAGTTGGTGGAAATCAAAAGAGAGTGAATATTGGAATTGCATTTATCAGGTCACCTGAAACACAACTCAAATTAATGATAATGTTACACTGTCCGCTGGATGTGTAAAAGAGAACTGTGGTCGCACGTGTTTGCAATAACAACATTATAAGGTGATAATACATCTATGGCAGCTTTAAAGGGAGATTGTATGGGGAACTGTTATTATTCATCCCATTACGAATCAAAAGTTGAACTTAAACGACCTTTGCTCGTTTCAATATCACTGTTTAATGGTCTTTATCTCGATCCATCATGCTGCATACTGTACACTCAGCTCAAGGCAACACGCAGCACTGAAGTGCTCTCTCCCTCTCTGTCAGCATCTAACAGCATCCTTTCTATATGTTGATGAACAGCATTTTTCATTTTAACTTTCTTTGCCATTTCTGTGTGACACACAGCAGCAAATATAAAATCATGCCTGGCATGCTGTCTTATTTTTCACAACTTGGCAAACAGCATTCATGCAGAGGGTAGCAACAGGTGGCAGTAGCATAGGGTAGTTACAACGGGCCCTGGTGCACACCATTCTGATGGACAATAGTAAATTCTAGTTACTATTTATAAAGCACCTACAAACCATTAGGTGTATGTTTGTCTTTTTATTTACTTTTTTAAATGTTTTGGCCTTTCCTGGCTTTATTTGACAGAACAGCTTGAGACTGATAGGAAAGGTATGAGAGAGAGGGGCGATGTCACACAGCAAAGGGCCACAGGTCGGACTTGAACCCAGGGCCTCTGCGGCAAGACACAGCCTCTGTACATTGGGCCCAGGCTCCATCAGCTGAGATACCAGGGTGTGTTCATATCTTACCAACACTGCGTTTGAGATTGCACTAAAATTAGTTATCTAGGCCAATTGGGAGCCAATTGTGACAACTTGCAACCCATTTTAAGCCACAACCACTGGTTAAAGAGAGACTGTACCTTTTCTACAGTTGGCAAGAACAATAACAATTTTGCATCGACCTGACGTCACCATAATCCTGGGGTCATCTCTATCTAATCATCAACACGAGATGGTTTGTTGTCTCCACGCTGTCACTCAGTGGGACTTTCACAAGGTGATCAGTAGCCGTAAGAGAACTGATCAATAAGCTGCCTCTCTCTGGGACATGTAGGACATGACCTGTAGCCTTTCTCATAAACACGTTGTTAATAGATGTATTGCTGGGATGTCCATAAGTCTTCCTGCGGGCTAATGGTTTCCTCTGTGGCTCTTATTGGACTAAGAGCACGAGGAGAGGCGAGGGGAGATCATTAAGATAGATTCTACAGCACGTTATTAATTCTGCAGCTTCCCGCACACGCCAGTCGTCAATTGTGCTCAAATGGGATTCAACTGATTTGGCAGCTGCGAGGGGTTCTCCGAGGGAATAATGTAGTGAGTAGAATGGTGTTGGTTAATGAGTTAAAAGTGTGGAGAGGAAGTACAGATGCTCCATAACTGCCGGAGCCAGGAAAGGATCAACTCATCTTTAGCAAATCAGCCAAAGTATTTTTTTTTTTCTGTTCCAAATTTCAAAATGGAAATTAGAATGTGTGAAAATGATTTGCCAACCTTTTAGTGCTTGAATTAAGTTGAATCTGATGACACTGCGTGCCACTCGCAGCTTGCATGCTTTGTCAGTGCACTCGTTGTTACCAAACCACGTTTCCCTCCTGCACACATGAGCTGCATAAGACCACACATTGTTAGCCTCACATGATCTGGGTTGTTCTTTTTTTATTATCCTCACATGATTTTTCTAAACTGATGAAGAGATCTCAACCAATGATCATTCTGTCTTTATTCAAGTACAGACGTGGTAAATGTTTCTGCTGTTGTGAAACTGTTACATCTCCCAAAAATGATATGGTTAACAAATCACTTAGGAAATACTCTTTTGAACTCAGAATGTACAATAGTTTGCCTCTCTGTCGGGAACTTCCATGAGATTCGGGCATTGACTAATATTTAATCAGGTTTCAGTAAGTCATTTATTCATTCATGTTTTACAGCTGTCCCACTGAGAGTCTATGCACATCAATGCCCTGTGTTTGTCAGCCTCTCCATGGTGACTGAGGCGATGTGAAATACAGTGGTGGTCAAAAGTTTCAATCCACTTATAAAGAACATGAATGTCATGGCAGTCTTGAGTTGCATTGAGGAGTATTCCAGAAATGTCATGTCTTTTCCCATACATTTGGAAGACTTGTGAGAGTCACAATAAGAAAGGAATATATTCTTAATCAACATAATCTTTTTGTTTTAATGGCCTGTATGGCTCAGACTCGAATATGTCATTAGGGTAAACTCTCAGATTTTAGAGATCTCCTTCCAGAGCGGAAGAAGCCATTACACTTCTGTTTGAACATAGTAAGAGTCCCCATAGTTAATTTGGTGCGTTAAATCAGTGGAGTGCCCCTTTAAACACCCTAACTGATCAAATCCAAATGTAACCATTAACTTTTCTTCTTTTCACATTTGGTTGAAGGCCAAAACTGTCAACTGACATCTATTACAAAAGTCATATACAGATGAGGTCAGGCATAACTAGTCATAAGTGTAGTTACGGCCTCTCATCATCTCAGTGTATGACAAAAATGCAACATTACCCAAGTTGAAAAAGTGCATTGCATCATTACAGACTCAGACACAGAAATCTTTCACCCGGACTCGTCTTCCACTGTGTAGTTTGGTGTTTCCAGGGTGATAAGAGAAAAACCTCAAAGCTAATAAGTAGCAAAGTGTTTGAGCTGCAGCGCACTAATACATAATGCAGAGATACTTGGTTGAGAGGACAGCAGGGGTTCACAGGCTGCAGCCGAGCAGAAGAGCTCCACACAAAGAGAGCTTGAGAATACCACAAAGACACAGGAAAAGACAGACCAAAGGAGAAATGACAGTTATGCTGGCCAGAGATGTGGTGTAAACCTGTATGGCAGCTGCAACATGTTCGGCAAGTAAGGCAGACTTCTGACAAGACAAGAACGCCGCTTTTGATCTTAATAACTACCAAACCTCTGGCTGTCAAGAGGGGAGAATTTCAGACTGGATTGGCAAACAAATACCAAAGGACAGAGGGAGAAAGAAAACAGAAAGTGTGACACGCAGAGAGAAAATGAAAGAGAACAACTCAAGTTTGAAAGAGAATAGGAGAGCAGGGGAGACATGTCGAGACAGAAAACCGAAAGTGAAAGCTAAGCAAGGTATCTCAATAATGTCTCTTCCTTGATGTGTCTGTGTGAAACAAAAGCAGTCGGCAGTTGAATCCAGTCTGGGCTCTAATATAACACAATACAGCCACACTCAATAAAAGCACAGACTGTGGACAAAAGAGTGTCTCCGAAGCAACAACAACAAAGACGACTGAAGATGGATCCTGAAGGTAACGTACAACAGGAGGAACTGAAAGTGTCTGAGCAGGACTAAAAGAAGCTGCGCTTGCAAGTAAGGAACCAACACGAAAATTAATGTAAAAATAACTGATACGAATGTTAGACACAGAAAGTCTTATTTAAATCGAAGTTCAAGAACACAAAGCTTTTTCAAGTGAGTGTCAGAACCAGCTGGGCCTGGTCTTTAGGTTGGCAAAGACCACATGTTGCCATGGTCTCCATTACATTTCTGGTTCCCCCCTGCTGACCAGCATGTGTCACAGGATTATTCATCCCTTGCCACATCTTGCAAATAAAACCACATTCACAACATCACAACTTTTGAGAATGAATGTTACGCCATTACCAGTTCATCAATGACACACTGGAGACTTCTGGACTCTATTACAAGGCAAAACGACACCACCGCCGAGAAAACAAATCCAGGGTGGCTGCAGCTAAAACCGTCCCTGAGAGATACCACAAGAAGACAATAAACTGGATTTGAAAAGTAAATATACATGAGGATAATTGAAAAGGACACACACACACACACACACACATACACAACTAGTCGTTTTTATCACTGACTTGTTGCTAGCATACCATGCTACCGCCAACAAATACAACAAAATACAATGATGTATAAAGGCTGGATACAGTGCGACTTTGAGTTGTCCCTGAGGAAAGATGACTGTACGATATCTTTGGTCGTGTCTCCAAAGCGGTGCTCCTACATCGCACTATGAGAGAGGCTGAAAGATGGCCGTCATAAGTTCTACATCCGTTCCGACGGATTATGTGTCATTCTTGACTTGCGTCAAGGTGTACAATTCAGAAAGTGTCGTCATAGTGTAGTCTATAAACCTTAAAGGTGATGTCACACCCAACTTTAATAGATCCATGTCACACAGTGTGGCTAGCAATGTACTCATAAGATTGCTGAAATTTAAGTCTGTAAGCACCATAAGCCATACAGCAGACAAAGAAGAAAAAATCAAGCAGCCAAACCCAAGTGCTAAGAAATGTAAACTCAGAAGTTTAATATTTACAGTATTAATTAGGTAATAAAACAAACTCAGAAATCTTATCTTTTCCATGAATGTATAAACAAGCAGTTCTCAGATGAATATAAAGGCCCCAGAACACTGTTTGAAGCTAAAAAGGTGGAAGGGTCAGAGTAAGACAGCATGAAATGATCTTGTTCTTTGAGGTCAGTTTGTTTATTCAGTTTATTCAGTCATGAAAGCAAAGACAGTTTGTTTATTAAACAGTCAGTGAAGATCCTTCTCTTTGAATAATTTTTTCATAATGCAACTTTAAGTGTTAAATACTCGTGTATTATAACAGTTATCAATATTACAGGTCAAGTGAGAAAAAAGCAGTTGAAGTGAAAAAAGAGGAAAAGAGGGCTCGAGAAAGTGTGGTGACGTAGAGAGGAGGGAGGGGATTGTAACGCATTTAAAATGCTATGCGGGAAAGGTGGACTCCGCCACTAACATAAATGACTGTGTAGCCCCATGCACAGGATGCAAATATACTGGATGGCTTCAGCTGGCATACAAACAATTAACAGCATCAAACCGGGCATGTAATAATGAAAATCACTGCAAACAGATCACATGTTGATAGACCGACTGCAATCAACACTTGTATGAATGAATGCTGGTTTGGGGTTACATGACCAATAGCATTACCATTTCATGATGTCACTGAGCTTCTGGTGCTAGGTAGATGAGCTGTTTCTGGTTGACTAAGCTAACTTTAGATGTATATCATCTGCAACATGCCACTGGACAGTAAATTGGATAATCTGCATCCACTGTGAGAGCTCTCAGCTCAGAGCCAACCAGAAGCAGAAAGACTTTATCATATCTTTTCTTTACATATTCCTGAATACTCACACACAGCAATAAACAAATCCACAGGCAAAGAATACTGGTGCCGACAGGAACAGGGAAAGTAAGAATGGAAAAATGAGACCATGACTGACAGAAATATCACTTTGAGTGGAAAACGATGCAGATAAATATTCATAGAGAGTGAGTTGTGTTTTAAAGAGAAGTGTTGGTCAAGAAAGTGAGTATGCAGCAGCTCCAGTGTTTGCTTTTTCTGTGTCTTCTGCACATGAGGGCAAATTAAAGAGTATAGAAGCAAACAGGGAAATGGATTTGTGACAGGAGGCTGGCACAGTCAAAGCCTCCGAGCAGCTCGACTGTTACCGACACTGCACTTACGCACCAACACCACCTGCAGCACACGGGAAACGTGACAGAAAAGATTTCCTCTTGGGTCTAATGTTTACTGACTATGCCCATTCGAAAATTAACTCATTCTGAGATATTTGTCGCGGGTAAAATTGCTGCTGTGCGCTTGATTGCTTTGTCAACAGTTTATGTAAGGTGTGTTGGCGAACGCTGCTCTGCAGTGTTGGTGCTGCGGAGCTGTGAATCCTCCGGCTGAAGAGAAGGAACAGCTTTCTCACCCTCCCACTCCTCCTCCTGCACTCCCACCACCATTTGCTGCTAACCTCCTGGGTCAGCCAAACCAGAGCCTACATTCCTTTAGCTGCTCTCTCCTGGGACGTCTCTTCCTCCGACTCCTCTTACCTCATGTCTTCTCTTTACCACACAGACGCACACACATATGTACATATATATAAGTATATACACACACATACACTATATATATATATATATATATATATATATATATATATATATATATATATATATATATATATATATATATATACACACATATATATATATATATATATATATACACACATATATATATATATATATATATATATATATATATATATATATATATATATATATATATATATATATATATATATATATATATATATATATATATATATATATATATATATATATATATATATATATATACATATACATACACATACATATATATATACATATACATACACATACATATATATATACATATACATACACATATATATACATATACATATATATACATATACATACATATATATACATATATATACATATATTATATTATATTATATATATATATATATATATATATATATATATATATATATATATATATATATACACAGGTATTTCATTATAAAATTCTCAACTGAAAATAAATAAAATCCACTCCTCTTGGATGTATGAACTGGATGTAAAGCATATACGCAGGGGTTTTGAAATGCAATTCAAATCCAATATCAGCAAATGCAGCACAGCCTACCAGCCCTGATCAGATTTCAAAGTGTTTGCTTATTTTTGTCCATTTTTCCCCACAGGACATACTGTATATTTGACATAGCAGTGAGGGAAGTGAGAAAGATGTGGAGGAGGGGCAAAATGTCCAGGACCAGCTCATTAACTGACCAAGCTAAAAAGCTCATGGTGGAACCTCCAGTTGTGATCTCTACAACTTTTCAAATTCTTCCCTCTGTAGCGTTTCCCTGTGGTACTACTGCTGGTACCACTGCCTCTAAGACAGTGTTAGTGACATGGCAAATGCTAGCAGCCTGCCTACTGTCCAATGCAAAAATCAAATGGGAGAATACCAATATGACCAAGAATCCCTGATCTCAGTGCCACAAAAAGGCAAAGTAAAACACCTGGTTGTATTCTTAAATAGGCAGGTTTTGATCTAGTAGAACAAATGCCAGTTTTGAACCATCTCATGTCATGGTGGTAAGGGGAAAAACAAATCAGCAAGGGAACAGAGCTAGACATAACACCGGATCGCAATCCCTCAAGTGAATGCCCAGCCGTTCACTTCAGTTTTTCCTCAAAATGCATCACTTCTCCGCTTCACCTTTTTTAGCCTCCTACATCAGCAGGGCTCTTTTTCTTTAGCAGTGTAGAGCTTCCACAATTATTCCAGTTGTTCTACAGTAACCTGGGGATAGAGACCGGGGAAACCAATTCCTCTTCCTGTTTTGGTTGAGCAATGGCAGATGTGCTTCCTTTGTGCTGTAATAAGACCTTAATTTCTCCGGGTAAAACCAGCTCAGGGGCAGACGAATAGCAAATTGAAAGCTAGACTTATAGGGAAGCAATCTAAACACAGATGGCGTCATTGTTCAATGGCCCTTACACTGTGCAATCAGTATTTACCTCAGAATGAAAAGTTGGACAAGTTGTCTGCTGCCAGTTTAAAAACAACTACCTTCATCAAGGTGTGTGAGCCCTTTCTGCTGTTTTGGATTTATAACATTAACTGCAGAGCACACTTTCAGCTCAGAAATGTTTGAAATTGTCAAGTGCAGTGGGACAGATGAGCTAAGTGTACTTGTTTTATATTGTGCACTGAGAATGAAGAGTAGTTGAACCTAGACTGTGGAAGACTTTGAATTACACAAGACTCTGAGTGATATTGAGCCTCAATGGGTCCCTGTCTTAATGGAAAAGTGCTTTCAAAAAGTGTTTAAGAGGGGCTGGGGTCTGTCCTCGCCATCTGCTCCTGCACCGAGGCTCGAACGCTGGGAGGCCGTGGGGCTGCTTAAGGAGGACAACAGACTGGGACACCTCTGGGAGAAGCCTGAGCTCTCTTACAGCAGCAAGAAGATCGCTGCTGCTGCTGCTGCCAATGATACGAATGCATATATGCACGCACACACAAACTTAGAACAGCTGAGTGGACAAGACCACATGATGATTAAAAGAAAACTATGAATCACTCTCATATGAGCATGAGCATGTGGGTGGTGGCCTAGTGCATACAAGAAGGGTGTTAGTGCTGACACTGTTGTAACCTCATGACCATCTTACACATTCCAATGACCACTAAATGTAAACACAGAGTAATAGCTACAGTAACGTCACTTCATTCTTACATGCATCAAGGCTGTGGATTATCTCTTGTAAATTAAAATGTTTAGTCTGCAAATTCACACAGTGTACAAGCCAATGGTGTTCAGAGTACTGACTGCTATACAAAAAACATAATTGGAACCAATAGGTGCTGCTGTATTAGAAGCCCTTTCTGTGACATCTGGGAGGTGTGACCAACATTAGTAAGGTTCACTAAATTGGCTAATACTTGAAAGAGAGTCTGGACACTGGGCATAGTCATCCAAAATCTATAAAACAACTTCTCAAACATCACACTGAAAACACGAGTGTAGCTAAATGGATGCCAAAATCGATCAGTAATAGTTTAATATGACCGAGGTCAAGTCCTCCTATGATTCATTTTATCATTTCTTTTATTCATGTTATAAGAAATACTGTGATGTGAATCAGCGCATGTGGCCACTGTTTCATTTTAGGAACAAGTGACAAAAAGTACAGAGGCTGGTTCATGTAAACCCACTCACCCTGGGTTGCCAGTTTTCATATTGCTTCTGCAGGTTGGCCCCGATAGTCTCCAAGGCTTTCTGTGGACTCATCGACAGAGGATCTGCCCAGAAAACACAGAATCTAAATACACACATAGCACACGACATTCATAGTGCAGCAAAATCATTCACATTCAGTCTGGACCTGACAAAACAACCATACTGAAAAAATGAACATTGACGTCAGTTTTATCCAGTAAAAGGATCATTGTGAAGATCCAAACAATGTCTAACATTGTTTAATATTCAGGTGAAAGAAACGTCCATGCCATGATTATAATGGCATATTACAGTTGATAACTTCAGCATCAAAGACATTTTTTCTTTTTAAAATCAAAAGCAGGGTTTGGAAAAATAGCAGCAGCCCCTCAGGTTGAAATATTGATGAGAGTAAATCAATATGGCATGAAGAATAGCAGAATATAGATTGAGGACGGATCAAATTGTGCTCAGCAGACGGAGAGGAATGTATTGGCAGGTTTACGGGAGATACTGATATGCTTTATGCAGAAAATTAAATCACTGCACTCAGATGAATGAGACCAACTTCAAATGCAACAACTAAAAGGTGCATTTCTTAACATCTGGTTTACTTTCAATATTAAGGAATCTATCGCTTACTTGCTCTTTTAGGCTATTTTAAAATACGACCTAATAACTTTATGTTGAAGTTTTATCTAGATTTTGTTTACCCAAATACAAATGGACATGGGGTTTATGCCTACATATTGAGTGATCAGCCCTTATCTTAGCATATGTAGCTGTAGCATGTGTCATTAATTCAACACCATGGAGCATTTCAGGATATCACGTCTACATTCACCCATTAATATTCCCAAACACCGCCTCAAAGAAGTGGCAGGTCTGCACAATGTCAGTGTCCTCAGAAGTTACAAAGACACAGAACAACTGTGCTCCCACTTGACTGTGCTTTCCTCACTCCTGGGAGTAGAGCAGTCTCAGGGGATGTTTAACAATAGTTTGAGGTTCCCATTTTAATGGTTCTTGTTTTTGTTTTGCGTCACTTTGTGTGGTTCATGGAGGAGCAGACTGCTTCATCCTCAGTTCATAGAGGCATTTGACTTGAACTCCCATTGGAAGGATGGTGTCCCTGAATGCTGCAGAACAACAGCTAAGCATTTACTGTCAAGCTAAAGTTGACAGCAGTCTTATGGATTTACCACTACTTAATCACTGTCTGAACAGTAGGCCTCTTGGCCATTTTTCACAATTACTAATATTTATAGTTATTTACTGGCCTTTGGCATAGTCACTATATGTCTTAATAAGGGATGCCTTATATAATAGTTATTTTAGAATATGGTGGACTGCTCGGAAATGCCACCAACTTGAATAGAAGTGGTACTGGACGTGTGACTGTGCTGCCCGATTCTCTATATACTACAAATAGTTCTGTTTTTTCCTTTTTCAAATGGATAGATGGCCAGACCTAGAGGCTACAGCAATATTTGTTGAGATATTTCACTCTGAACCAACCAAAGTTGAGAACCAACTACATGACTGACATTGCCATTTCTACAGCAAAGAAAGCAAAGAAAGAAACATGTTTTCATTGATTTTGTCATTTCTATTGGAGATCTTTCTTTTTTCTATTTGGGCCAAAGATGTTCCACATGTTCCACAAACCACATTTAGGAGTTATTTGCAGTGCAATTCAAATCAGGATTGCGCATCTCTGTCCACTTGCTCTGGCCCCTTGTATTGGATTTCAAAGTGTCTTCTGTGTCACTCACGCTGCAACACACAACAAATTCTCTGCTTTGTAACGTGACAGCGTTATGGCTTGGAGGGGAAGATGATACATCCATTTCTCATGCATCAGAGATAGAAAGTAGCATCACCAGCATACGCACTTACTGACGCCTCCCTTGTCACTAGCGGAACCCATGCAATAGGTTGGCGACAAACACAAATGTTTGATCACTTGTAAATGGTAGAGCAGACCCTACATCTTTCAGATTTGATTTCGGAAATGAAACCTGACTTGTCTGCTGTCTGAACATTGCTTTATAGACCTGGATACTAGGGCGACGCTTGTTCATGGCATTGCAGCAGAAAAATTATCCTCTGGTCCCTGAAGCACTTTAACCCATAGACCACCATTGTATGAAAAGACATTTGTAAAACTTTGACAGGATACCTCAAACTGCACACAAGGTTGACTATGATTCCTTCTTTAAAACTTTTGGATCCATGGTGTTCAATGAACTTTCCTTGAGCCTAGAAAAGCAATTTAAAAATGTGTGATGTCATTATACAAAGTCTATGGGCCGGGTGTGAGTTCATGCCCGGCCCCGACTTTATATTGTATAGTGATATCACAGTGGGACAACATCTTGAAGCTAGAAAACTTTTTGGGTGCCAGGGAAGCAATTCTCAGTGGACTCAATGGGCCCAGTCTACATATATATAAATCTATATAAATCCACATTTATATGCCAGCTTCCATTTGTTAGACTGTACTTCATACCAGTTAAGGTAAACCTGTATCATGGGAAGTCATGGAGACAGTCGTTTTTCTTTTTTCAATAATCGCTGTAATACACTGAAGTAACTGTCTAAACATAGTGATTGTTAGACAAGAGGTAAGAAGCAGGGCTCTCTGCATGATTCAGATCCTATTAAGTTGTGTGTCTGAAAAAATGGGATTCTATATTTGAACAGTGTGCAGAGGGTTTGTGGCAAGCAGGCAGCACCGTTCAGAAACCTTTATTAAAACATGTTTAGTGCGTGTCTGTTTTGCATTCATGTCAGTGTGGACTCACTCACCTATCCAGCACTCTAGTCTGGCGCAGGGGGACGTCTTGACAACATCAGGGGGGTCCACTCCCACGTTGAGACACAACACCAGCGCTACACTCACAGTCTTCATCTGGAGGGAAAACAGAGAACACAGCATTATCCTCACATCACTCATCAAAGCTTAACTCAAAACAGACTAGTAGATTCATTCTTAATGCTTTCTAAACCACACAAAATCTTTCAAACTGAGCACACATGCTTGTATTCAGGGCCGTCCTGGGAGTTCTCCAGTAAACCACATTCTGCTGCTGCTGGCCACTGAAGCTCCAGTGGAGTGGTGAAGGTTGAGTGTCTCGCCCAGGGGAAAGTCAACAGTAGTTACAGAGACAGGAGTTATTCTTTTCCTCCCACGGATTCATCTGTTCCAGGACTTACATTATGTCTAACACTGAGGCTAATGTCACTCCATCGAGGAATCTATCCTGCAATCCCAGAGGTTTGTCACTGTCAGATCAAGCAAAGGCACATCTTTCGATAAATAAATGGGACAGTGGGAGAGTAGACAGACACAACCTGTAACAACAGACTGACGCCACAGAAAGTAATGGATCACGACACAGACGACCACCGGGGCAAGAAGTGAGTGGAAAGAGAAAGAGGCCACCTGAAAAAGTTCTATTGATGCATGGGTTATATGGTGAGTCCAGGCGACACAGGTGCTCTACACTGTGGTCCTAATTACACATTGCAGCAGCAGTGAGCCATAACTACATCTTCACTGTGAGCAATTCAGAAACACCTGACACCTTGTCGCCCAACCTGTCTCCGATCCGATGCGATGGCAAATTACTTATGTGCCAGCACATATTCCTGGTACATTATTTTGCAATTCTACTGGTACCATTAAAAACAAAAATAAAAATATAAATGCAGTGAAAAATTCAATCAAGAATTGATCTTTCACTCCTAAGATATAATCATTTTCAAGAGCACTCCGTTAACTGCTAAACAGTAGTAATTTTTTATATTTGATGATGAGAGACTTTAAATAACGCTGTCACCCTTGCAGCAATCAGGCTGAAATAAAAATTCAAAACCAACAAATACTTAATAAACCTATTACTGTTCATCAACACAAACAGTCAATGTCTATGACGATGATGCTTTCAGCTAGATTGATTTTGAAAAACTGATGCTTTTCCCTAATCCAAGGCTCTATGAAACATTTCACATCTGGTCAAGAATGTATTCTGTGAACAGGTGTCATTTTAACACAGCTATTACCACACAAAATGTGTATAAGTGAACATAGCATGTAATGCAAGAAGTGTGTGTTTCTAAAGAACAGAATATAGTGCCTATATTTCTTTAAATTTTGTGTCTTTGTAAAGTGTCAGTGGATCACTGGTCCATAACATCCTCACGACTGCCACTGACACAGCAAGACAGCAGTATGTTGATGGCACTCCTTGACCCTCGCACAACAGTGACGTTTCATCATTGTGTCGCTTTCAGAATTAAAGCCTGATCGCATTTACTCAGTGACAGATGGCACTTGAACTCCAAGAGGCCCTGTATGTCCTCCCGGCTCCAATTAGCCGTAGGTCAGCTACATGCAGGGCTCCCAGCAGGGTCCATTTATATCTTGTAACTATTTGGTTACAGATTTTCTGAAATCAGGCGACGTCCGATGAAATCTAGGAATATGGACTTCTCTTTTTGCTATTTAAAAAAAGAGGCTAGAGACAACAATTTGAATGGCAATGAGATAATATGGCATAATTTTGAGGAGTTTCTGTCAGAAAAGAGATGACCATTAAAATCGCTAATTATTCCAAATAATACGTTCACTGTTATGTCCATAAGTCAATCCGTGATTATCTCAATACTGGCTACTAAACAACAACGCATATACACAGAGCTGTCCCTATTGGATAGCCTGTAGTAACATACATAGTCTTGTAGGTCAATGCAACATTGCCAGGTGACCTTTTACGGGTAAGAGTTAGATACTGCGTCTGTGTGCAATGTAGACCAATAGAGCACATGTACTGTGGATACAGTGGGTTGGGTGACGTCCCAGGGTTCACTGAACTGTAGTTGTGAAGGTAATTAAGGTGGCCTCTGCTTTCCCACCGACAGAGTGAAAGGTCAGTGTGCTAGTGGGACTCTGCAGGACAAGACTCGACATGTACACTCATTCGCACACTGTGTCACACCGCTTAATTCTTCTTCACCTGACTTCCTCACCGCTCGCCCTTTTCCTGCCTGTATGGCGTATGTCCTGATGAATGGGCACTGATGCACAAGTTTTCTGCTTTAGAGCACAATAACATGCACACAAACACCTGGTTAGTGATAAGAAAAGAAAACCAAGGCGATAGCTCTACCACAGAAGTTACACTGCTCACAGCTCTATGATTTTCCTGAACAAGAAAGATGAAGTATAAATCCATGTGAGGCCATACTTGGGCACAGAAATGCCCTGAGTTTAATGCCAACATCAGCATGCGAACAGTGACCATGTTAATATGCTGATGTTTAGCAGGTATAACGTTTTGACATTCACCATATCTTTTAAGTTTGATAGGATGCTAAAATGTGCTTGTTAGTACCAACAAAGAGAAGAACAGTGCCGTTTTACAAATCAAAAACCTGTCCTGATGATGGCACAAGGTGTAAAGTAAAATGATCTAGAGGTTATTGTTTTTGAGGGGAATATGAATGTTTCTACTGTTTTTTTATTCTAATCTATCAAACACATATTATGATATTTTACTCTATTCTATTCTATTGTTTGTTTTTTATTTTAGCTTTATCTAATTATCAATCTGATTGATTTGTTTCAGACCTAGACATTTAATTATTTCACAATTGGACGGTGCATGATTGTGTGCATGAGAATAAAAATTGATTTGATATGATTTTAAGCTTATACAGAACAATTCTCTGCTGATTTGTATAACATGGCAGCTGAATTTGGACATGTTTTTAGGACAACAATGACATGAAAGACATTGTAAAACGCCTCTTCTTCCCATCGACACTGACGTTATATCTGTCAAGTTGTAGGATGAAATTCCTTTACCAAATGGAGTAGAGAAGGAAAACATTTAATTCCTAAATGAAATTGAAATGTAAGCCAGGAAGGACAGAATTTTGTTGGGACAGCCAATTTCATCTCCCATTCTTCTGTGCACAGAAGGCCAGAGCTTATTGTGGCTGCCCTACATCTCTATGAGATGGCCTTCTCACAGATGAAAATAATGGAAACAGCATAGAACCCGCCTGACTGACAAACACCTTACGAACTGTGCGACAGTCAGAGGTGCTGCTAACTTTGAGCCAACAACAGAGCACTGATTGATCGTATGCAGTCAAAGCCACCACCACTGACTTTTGGGGAGGTTTAAATTCTCTTTACTTAAAAGGAGGGATACTGTGTATAGTTCCTTAATGCAAAATTTCTCTTGTGTGCTAGTTAGTGATGCATTCTTCAGTGTACAGTTTGAAGCTGCTTTCTGTACCTTATTCAGTCTCATAACGTTTCATGTATTGCAGTCATTCAGAATTTGAATTTCTGACTTCTAAATTACTGTAAAGAAGAGGTCAGAGTCTTTCAGTTCATACTGTACCATGACAAAGCGTACAATAGTAATAATATTGTAAGACCAATACAATTGTAAAGCTGTAAACTAGGACTAGGTGATTCGAAACGCGCTAAGCAAACAGAGGCTGCAATTAATTTTGCTGCGAGATGCACCTCTGACCCACGTTTAAACACGTCTGTGGTTGTTTCTAAAGGAAAAATTTAGATTTGTGGGACGGAAAAATGACGTCATTTGATCCTGCATGAACCTTTATAATTGTTTACAGAAATGTCATATTTTTCTGTGTGTGGTGCGTGTGTGTGTGTGTGAGGCAGAGAGGCCGCTCTTCAAATCATAACAGGATAGTTCCCAGTGAATACTGAATTACATATTTTGCTTAAATGTCTAACCCTAATGCTGGTTTCTTCCAATAGTAACTCAAGAGTCATTTAATGAACACCAGAAAGCAACTAAAAAACCTACATCTAAAACTCACTGACGTTTCATGGGACACACTGCAAATATTTTCACTGCCTTCCACCTTCAAAGAACAGCAGGCTTTCCCTCAAGAATGAACCAATGTCCCCTGACCCACCAGTCAAGACCTCAATAAAACAAAATTCAACAAAGCCTGGAGATCTTTGGGGGGCAAAGAGGAGACTTTCCTGCTTATTAAACATCTGAAAGGGGCACTGCCGCTTACCTTTCCAAACTTCTGCAATTTTTGATCCCATTCTTTAAAGAGAGGTGTGATGCAGTTTGATCTACAGTTGACACAAAAAACCTTACTGAATGCTATTTTATTCCATGTCAGTGCAACATAGAAGTGTGATCTCCTTACACAAAATGCATGCGTATCTATCACTTGAATAAATACACTGTGCAAAAGCATGAAAGAGATTGCACCTAAGTGCTGTAACTATCTGATTTAACTGCTATGTAATGCATGCATATGTGCCTGTTCTGTATAAGCTCTGAAGGAGCGGCAAAATATCTACACCAGTACTGTGGGAAAAGACATTTAGCTAAGAGACAGACAAGAGACACACTGGAAGGAACCGGGGCAGGTTTGCCCTTTAAAATACAACAGCTGAAATGACAGAACACTTTGGAGACATATTAATGCAAAATCCAGGGAGAGAGAAAAGATGTAACTGTCATTGCAGGTAAAATGTCAAAGAAAGCTGTTGACTCTCTTGAGGAGATGGTGTGCTATCATTTCATTTCCTAAAGTCAACCAGGACTAACCATTTTTTGCTCAAAACACACAGAAATGAATACTTGAAGTAGCAGTCAAACTTGTCTCCTGTGGTACTGTGTGGACAGGTGACACTCCATGCCATCACAGTGGGATCACCTATGCGTTGATCATGATTACAAAAAGTGGCTCAATACCAAAGCAGGATAATTAACATCCTAATATAAACAACCCTGATGAAATGATTTGTTTTCTGTCCAGTGTCCAATGGGGCAATTCATAATGCATATTGATATTTATTTGCATGAGAATAATACAGATGAATGAGGGATTGTGTTTATCTGTTCCAGCTCATCATCACAGTGCAAAGCGGCATTCGAGTGTGACGGCACACAGATGTGGTCCACATTATTCTCACTGATTTATCCGCTTGGTTATTCCGCATTTTACCTCACATGCACACTGAAAACAAAGACTGTGAAAACAAAAACAAGAAGTTAATTTATCAGCCCAGTTTGGAAATAACTGGCAGGCTATGAGGGAAAATGCTGGTGTATCAACTGGGCAGGAAGTAAAATCTGCCATGGGAGAAATTGTCAAACCTTGGACCATGTTCATATTACTGAGTGTCCCATTACCATTATAGAAACTGAACATTAATAAATGCAACTGAGCTGGACTGATCTATGTACAGTGTTTCTGACTGTGATTAGCAGGCTCATGTACATGAAACTGTGAGAAAAGTTCACAAATCGGAACTCAAAATTTGACTACTAGCTGTTTGTTGGGCTTTCAACCCAATTTCCTGGTCTCGATATCTTGTGACTCAAGTATTAAGTCTTGAGACTTACAGGAAGGTTCAGAGGTTCCAAATCAAAACCACTGACATCCTGGGGTGGTAGACGTATCATAAAATAGAATAATTGAATTCCTTTATTGTCTTTGTACAGTGTACAACAAAATCTCAGGGCAAGTCCTCAGGTCATACAAAAAAAAAAACGCCACTAAACAGCAAAATTACAGACGACTCAGGCACACAAAGTATAAAATCAAGTATGTATTTAATACTACAATTTTGATGTGGCATGTAAAAAACAAACACTCAAAGGAGTACAACAAGTTCTTTCAAGCAATACAGGCAAAGGCACTGCAACAAACAGTCAGGGATAATTTTAAAAGTTTAAAAGTTTGAGTTGCCAGTATGCCCTTCTATCTTAGCATTACATTCTGGATACCGCCTTAAAGGAGATTTACAGCAAAGTTCGTGACCACCCACCAGGTGATTTAACAGATGTGACTGCTATTAGTTGTGATGTTTGCCCCATGACGCTGGTTAGCCTTACTGCGAACTGGGCTGATTCACCATTCAAGTTAAAGCATGTGGTACTACATGCATACAAATGTTGCAAGTCTAATACAGCAGAGCGTGTACACCAGGCAATTAAGGAGATGATCAACACATGAGAGACAGACAAGCCACAGGTCTGTTTAAAAGAGCCAGCAGAAAATAGCTGAGATTACTCTTATAAACCACTGCAATGTCCAATGTCAGCATTACGGAAGCTGTACTTTGATGGGCAAAGTTCCACCAGGGGGCAGCTTGTCTGATTAGCTTGTCTGATTAAAGCCAAGTCTCAGTAAGATATCTAAACTGTTGGCTCTATTAAATCATTGAGTATGAGTGATTTGTTTGACAGTGATCAGGAGTTGAACAGGGAACAAACAATTGGAGGAATAGATCTGGGAAAGCTGAGACCTGCAGGGGAAGGTAATCAAGTTATCAAGCCTAAGGGCAGAATATCTGAGAATGTTGTATTTTACATATCTGTCCCTAAATATTACTGTAATTGAGAAAACAGAGGTAGAACTAGGAAAGACTGCTTCCCAGTGTCGAGCACCCCCTCCACAAGCCACACAAAGTGTTCTTTAAGAAGTTCCTAACTTTTTTCTTTTTTTTTTTTTTTTTTTTAAATCGCTAATGATGGTGTAATGTCTCTAGAGGACAGCTCTAGAGGCAGAGTCATGAGGGTGGATCAGCTGCAGGGCAGTGCACACTGCAGGTGGAGGCAGCCTAGCCTCTAACACAGAAGAAGGCAAGAAGAAGGGGGGATCAAACAATGTCAACAAGCACAGCAGGCTCACGGTTCAAAGATGCCGTCGCCCATATGGACAGTTTTTAGTGTTTCAGAGGACAACAGCATGATTGCAATGCATGTTACACAAGGGTTCTGAGAAGAGTAAGAAAGTCTGAGATTTAACAGGCTCTGTAGCTGTAGCTCACAAAGGCGACACAAGTTTTACCATGGACATATCTTATTCTTTTTTAACCTCAGGTGTAAATAAACTAAACAAAAACACTTTTCTTTTTTTTTTTTTTAAATCGGTTCCAAGAGGCAGGTTATCAAATCTTTTTCAGTTGGGAAACAAAGCATATCGTGCATCCCTTCTTCAAACCATATTAATCAAAGTCATGTCTTGTGACCCTCCATTAAGTAATTATCACACCCTTTCACCACATCCCAAGTCACTGATTGTAGAATCACAGTAGCAAAGCTGTAAGTTGCATACTTTGAGTTTTGGACTGTTGGTTTGACAAAACAGGAAATATGTCTTCAAAATCAAGCTGTGGAAACTTCAGGTGGACATTTTTCTGTACTTTCTGACAACTTCCAGTCATTAAAAAAAACAAATGCTGATAGATTCAATGAACAGGCAAATAAGAACAGTGGTGTGTGCTCTAAAAGAAAAGAAGAATATAAGACAAGATGAAGGAATAAAAGCGAAGCAGAGTAGAGGGAGAGCAGTGATAGTAAAGTGAAGGTTCCCACTGTGAACATACCACCTTTTGACCCATAACAAGTGGCTCTTTATCAAAGGCTGTTAATTTGACTGTTAGCATTAATCTGAGAGGAAACAAAATTAGATTTTAAATCAGGTATGCAGTACCTCATGGACTTCCAATAATCAACTAATCTGTGTGAGGAGGGAGAAAACAGAGGAGGAGGAAAGCAATAAGAGACTAAGTGACAGAGCATCAGAGGAGTGAAGAAGCATTCATTTCTTCAAACGCAGAGTCGAACCCATCGCTGTGATAAAAATTGATGGAACAAAAGAGAGAGTGTGACAGACAGGGGAGAGGGAGTGAGGGAAGCTGACAGAGATAAACTGTATGCATCTGCATGTGCATTTGCATGTGTGTGTGAGTGTGTGTATTTCCTTCTGGTTGGGCCTGTGTGTGTAATTAGTTCCCGTCCTCCTCTCATTAATAACTGCACAGGACTCCAGGGGACTTTCTGGCCTTTTCCCACTGCGCCCTTTTAAGACTCCCATGCAGCCCCAAGACCTGCTAGCTGTGTCGATCAATGGTCGCTGATTATTCCATTTGTTAGGCCCGCAATAAATGAAGGTTATTAAAATGGTGGAGAGCATCGATCTCCTCCAGGCGGGCAATAGCTTACTGGCAGCAACAGGTCAGATATTGGACATTTCAGCTCAAAGTCCAGATAAGAGATCGCAGAGTTTTGCATTTGGGTGACTCTTCTTGGCTGTTCTTTTTTTCTTTGGATATAAAAAAAAATGTTTGGTAGTACATCTGTTTGTTCTGTATCATAGTCCCCCTCCTCGTTGCATTTCACTTAACTCTCCAATCTTTCTCCAAAGCTCCTGTTTCTCTTTGTAATATGCACAGTGAATCATCCAATTAGGGATACAATCAGGGAAGTCCCTCCTGTCGAAGACATTCATAATGCTGTACCAAAAGTGACACAAGTAGCTGTGTGAAGAATGACTAAAGAGAGCTTCACACTTCTGCCAAATGGACCAACCTCTATATAAAGTGAGTATGACTTTCAGATTGACGGTTTTCAAAAGTCACAAATATGGTCAAGCAATGCCTAACCCATTATTCAACAATGGCAAACGGAGTTCTAAAGCTGCTCCGACAAGGACCATTTTAAGGATAAGATTAGATTAGATTTTTAACTGCATGCCATTTTTGCAGCTGTAAGAGAGAAGAAAAGACAAGAAACTGTGCACTGCTGTCAGGTTCCCATGAGAGGCACCACTGGATGTGAGTGACTTACTGATGATATGCAGTAAATGCATATGGAAGGCACTTTGTTCCTTTGCAAGTCTGCAAAGTTTCACAGCGATTCCTGTGAAACTGTTTAATCTAAATAAAGTGATGGATTAATAGCGATAAACTTAAGCGCCAGCTCTGGTCCCCTTGGTCAAAAATAGAACCATTTAAGAAAAAAGCCAAAGGAGGCCTCAGCTATGATATTGTTCACAGTCTATACTGAAACATATAACATAGCATAAGGTTGTAATACAGTTAGTTTACACTGTGATGACACACTCGATCTAGACATAAAGAACATGTCTACTTGACACTATTCACTTTCCAAGTCTCTACATCCCTCCCTTCTAGAAGACAGAGTTGCTGTACATTAATCCTCATTCCTATTCAAAAGCATCAGCATTATCTTCCCCATCATTATAATGATACAGAGAGGAAATGAAAGATGATATAAACTGAGGAAGTCATTTTCTTGCAACTAATGGGCTCTATAAAACCACACCATTTTTTCACAGATTTGTGAAATTTTTAAAATTCAGAAATCACACAGGTTTAGAAAATTATGTCAGAAGCATATGAGGAAATGGAGCCTCCTCTTTTCACACAGGGAGGTCAGAGGTGTCAGAACAGCATCTTTCTTTCGTATCTTGCTCAAAGAAACTTCAGCAGGATGGGGGCTTGTCAACAAGAGGCCTTTAATCTGCAGCTTTTGATTTAGGGAAGACTCAGTCCCAAAGACTCACTGTGATCAACAGCTGCCAAAACTCAACTAAACAGTGAAACCACTGGCATCTAATTATTTTTAGTAGCATGCTAATACATTTTGTTTCCATGGCTCTGTGGCTGAAAGTCTATATGCTGCCTAATGAACTGAGAACATTGATTGAAATCAACTAATGATGTAGAAGATAAAGCCAAACAGACCACCTGTCTCATTTCCACATTATTATAATGGCCTTGGATATTGATTACGTATTGATTTCATTATTTCTAAGTCGAAAAAGCCAGCAGGCAAGGCACATGTGCAAACCAGCAGGGAGGGATAAGAGGCAAATTTAAATGGATCGTGTGCGTGTGTGTGTGTGTGTGTGTGTGTGTGTGTGTGTGTGTGTGTGTGTGTGTGTGTGTGTGTGTGTGTGTGCGTGTGCGTGTGTGTGTCTGTCTAATAATAAATCACAACAAGTTATATTCAGTATTTGAATACAGTTAATATCCCAGACCTCCCCAAAATAACGGGGCAAAACTAGACCGCCTTGAGGCATTTGTAAGTCCGAAAAGGAGGTCACATAAATGAAAAATGACCTGATATTTTTCAATTTAGAAAAATCTCAGTCAAGACCATTGTTTTTAGGAACAGCTGTAGGCTGCTTTCACACAGGTATAAACTGCTTTGACATTTCAACACTCTGCTCAGTGGAGGACCTGAGTTGCTCGCTAGCTTACGACTACGCACAGAGAAGTATTCTGGCTGTTTGGGCCAAATAAAAACTCATGTGTACAATGTAATTAGACACTAAAGATGCTGCATTCAAACTAGGCCAACAAACACAAAGCTCCTTCTCCCACTGCCTCTTGGCAATCAGATCGCCTATGAATGATTTTGAGTGAGCACAACCGGACAATATGAAAATAGAAATGGGCACCCAACACTGAGATGGTTAATCATAGTTAAATATAAGCTTTGCTGTGCAAGTGGGCCTGATAGTGAGGAGAGGAACAGAAAACTCGCCCAAATGAACTGATGTGATTTGTTGGTTTCTTTGAATTTGTATATTCTCAGTAATTTGTATAGGCACTTGTTTAAACTGTCTCTCACAGTCTCAGTGGACAGAGGCTGGACTCAGTGGAAATCAGTGAAAACTGTTTCAGGTGCGTCCAGAATCAGATTTCTCAGCACAATGTATAGATTTGATTATTGTCTAATCAGCAGGAATGTAAAGTTTTGGGGTAAAGTTTTTTGAATAACTACACACATTTGAAGAGATGAGGAAGTATGTGCTCACATGACACAAGGTCATCAGAAGTCTGGATCAGGTGTTTACATGCCATGATCAGGTATCAGGATACCTAAAGCAATTTATCTTAAAAACCAGAGGGATATTGAGTCCTATTTCTTTTTCAGGTTTCTTGGTGTTCAGTGCTCAGCATGTTTGTAGCACACAACTTAATCTCTGTAGTTGGAAGTTCAGTTTCAGTGATTGCAAACCGAACATTTCCTGTAGCCACCTTATTACATTAAAAGCCACTGGTGAACCTGTAGGTGGCTATTACTGTGAGGCCTCTAGAAAAAACAATATATGTTGATTATCACATATCACATGTCAACAAAATAAGACAGAGACATTTATAGTGCTCTTTAGTCAGTAAATCCATTTTTAAATATTGTCAAGGGGAATAGTAGACACAGTTTAGCCCTGATATGAAATGCCACAGAAACTACGTCCAGTGTTTCGCAAAACATAGTTTGCCATCTGGCGTGACATGCTGCTGTATCACATGAAGGTAATCAACTTTTACTTTAACCTGGTGTGCTGTGGTCACATGAACTCAGCACTAATTGAGTGAAACCAACATGATGTCATGAAAACACAATCAATGGCTTTTCAGATGTTTCTCTGATATTGTTTTCATTGTCCCTCTCAATGACTGCTGTGTGTTTATTAAATATCAATCTTATCATTATAAATGTTTAATTAACCTGCTCTCAGGTCTTAAGAGGACTCTTAATTAAAGGCAGGAGCACTGGAGAGGTCAGTCTGTGTGTTGGTATGTGGTCTGCTACAGGAGCCTCATTAATGTGATCAAGACAAAGTTCTAATCAGATCAAAGCTCATTTCAGTAAAATCATAAAGTAAACACAATTTATCAGAGCAAATCTTCACTGTTTTCTTGTTGAATATTTCATTCAAAATGCTAAAAACAGGGTGTTCAAAATGTTTAAAATCAGCTGGGCAAACTCATCATACGTCCTGCTGCCTGTTTCCTATGTTCAAATTCTCAGAGAGTTTATTACGATGTCCACTGTCCTCCTGTTTGCCCCCATCTCAACAAAACTGCTCCCAAGATGAATTCCTTTCCATTTCTTACTAGAGAGAAAAATCAGGCCTGATCCACTTTCATACAGCACAGCTCCCCTACACACATCCTCCTGAAAATAATTTGCACCAACTTTGCATCGAGCCCCTCTGACATCATTCAGCTTACAGCTCCACAGGGGATTGTGAAGCATAAAAGGGTTAGGGGAGAGATGTGTCTGTGTGTAGGTCAGCTCACATTCACTCACTGCTTTAGAGATAGTTAATCTCATATTCAACGTAATGTTAAAAACCAGGGGTATTTCGATTATCGGAGGATATTCAGCATTCTTCTGATTATTGGATTTTTCTGTCAGATCGCAGATAAAATAAACTAATTCAAAAATGTTCTACTTCTGCTCTGATGCAGCAACCTCTCACACAATGTCCCATCCAAAACAATATCCAGATGACAGTTATAGCCTATAAATACTGAATAATCTGAATCTGCAAAGTAATTAGTAACTCAAAGTATCAAATAAATGTAGTGGATAGGAGGTATTAAAAGCAGAAAATGTAAATACTCCAGTAAAGTACCTCAAAACTTCAGAGCAGTACTTCAGTAAATTAAACTTTGATTTATTCCATCACTGGGTCTTTGAAATTTTGACACTAGGATCTAAAATTTTACTGCAAATTAATATCCTTCACAAGTACCTGTTTTCAGTCTTCTGGATTCTTTATAATCTGCATCTGCCCTGAAAAAGCCATAACAGTCGACCTCTATAAAAACAGAGGCATAAAACTGAGTAGACTCACGACTTAAACTGTGTGTACAGGCAGAAATATGCAGACGCATATTTATCTTTTTTTTTTTAATATAAATCTTGTCAAATCTATATCTGAAAAACAAACTGGCCTTTTTCATGGGAAACATTTTTCCATGATAACAAAATGATGGCTGTTGCTTCAGTTTCAGGGTCTTGGTATTGTGCTGGCGTAATGTCACACTTGCATGGCTGACTGGGACTCCTGACAAAAACAAATCATCTGTCCCGTAGTGTTATCAGTGACACATGTGCTTTTCCTACTGGGAACAGGTGAAATGTCTGCTGTGAAATGACCTACTTTTGCCCTCTCTAACAATTTCTAATTAAAGCCAGCAGGTGTTTAATATTGTACTTTAAATCACAAAACACTTTATGCTATTAAAGTAAACAAAGAATGACAGGACATTGTCTCGTTTTAGAGCATCTGACTGAAAAAGTCCAAGTGGTGTGTTCAGTGGGTCTCAATTTGATTTTGGCTACTCTGTGTTTTCACAAAAACATAATGCATCTCTACACTCTCAATAAGCCAGTGTAGCTGCACAACAGTCAGAAGGCAGCATTGTACGACTATGAGCAGCTCAATATTATACTGTTCACAATCACACTATCCATCTCACTGGGTTCTAATGTTTTTTCTGCCTCTTTCAACACCACAAGTTGACGGTAAGTCACTGTGGAAATAGCGACAAAGGGTGTGCCATATGATACCGCTCATGATAATGCTGTAATCATTCTTAATTTGTCTTAAAAAAAATATGTTGTGATAATACACTGTGATGTAATACCATTAGACGGTTACACACACAATAGCAAATGAAAATTGTTGTGGCTACAAGCTAGCAGCGACAGATGTACAAAAAGACTGTGACAATATAAAACACCTGGTTGAGTACAAGGAAAGTAACATTTTCGCAGGGAGAGCTAAACTGCTATCGTAAGCTCTAAACGCCCCAAAAATGCATTTTGCTATATTGAAAACAATAACATTAGTGCAGTAATACCCTAAAATACTGATATTTATTGTAAGGCCATATTGCCCACCACTAGTGTCTACTCTACCCTGGGGATGCAGCAATCATTTTAGTTTACAATTAACCTTTTCTTAAAATGCCACTGGTTTGATAACCAAAATAGCTCAGCAACACAGATCGTTTCTGTTATCACTCTAGATAAAAGTGGTAATACATCATTTTTTGGTGTATTGTTTTAGTGGTGGTGAGGAAAGAGGTGGACTAAGTAATAGCAATGAAAACCAAGACAGCAAAGCAGGAAAAACATTACTGCAAACATTTATGAAATTAACACTCAACAAAACGGCATGTAATCCCCTCAAGAGCCTCACACCTACATAAGAGCAGTTCTCGATTCATTTCTTTTGTTTGTGCTGAAACAACACTTTGACTTGCCTTTTTGTTCATTTTACTGTCTTGTTTGGATACTCTATTATTTTTGTTTCAAAGGGGAGCAACTGTTTAGAAAGAGCCAAAAAAAGGAATGTTGAGGAGACAAAATACAACATAACCTCCAAGTGAAAATGCTGAGTTGTGAAATAAATTAATGCTATATAATTGTATCCCTAGTCCACACCACAGTACCATTCACAACACACAGGTATAGTATGGGATATTTCTAAGGGATTCATGGACTCACATAACAGCCTTTGACTTTGTTATGGCCTACACTATGGGTTTTTAGCCTGGTAGCTCACAAACAAGTGTACCACCTGTGGATCTGTGGATCAATAATGGTCAAAGCCTGTGCTGCTATCACTTATCTAATCAGGTCACGGTTCATGTTTTTTCATTATTAACACACACCTGCTATGCTCTATGTTCAGTGTGAGAATGAACATACCACAAAAGACGGCACCAGTAAATTAAATTAAAGCTTTTTTGTAGTTTCTCGACAGAAACCAGACAAATACGTGCAAAATCAGTGAAAACTTTATGTGACTGCTTTGATTTCACACTGAAGGTCTGGTTGCTCAAGGAGCAATGATACACATGAGACCCAAAAAGAATACTCGATACCCCAATAAGAGCCTTCTATTCAACATTTGCTTGCTTTTTATTCCTTAATGTAGCCACTTGTCGTGTGGAGTTGGCCCTGACCTTGGACTCTAATACACAACACTGATATATGTACAGCATATCTGAAAACTGTTATCATGATTTCAGTCGACAGATGCAGTAAACGTACAAGCCGAAATGCTGCACACAGAGTGGAACACACAAACAGCTGTGTCCCAATTGCAAACACACACACAGACAAGTGAAAAGTTGTCACTGGCTCAAGAAAGGAATAGACGCATTATTTTGACCAATGGGCCTTGTTATTGTATAGCCTTCCTCTATCCTCCTGTGCTCATGCAGAGACAACTCTGAGTGTGAGTGTGTGCATGTATCTGGGCATGTATGTTTGTATGTGTGTCCGTGTGTGTCTCCAAGAGTAAGACCTCTGATTTCCCAGTGCTAAACATCATTTAGAGCCCAATCGTAAGCCTCACGCTGCACGCTTCTCTCACTAGGCTTAGCTGTTCGCACACCAGCTCGCTCGATATCCTAACGGTGAAAGACACTGTCCATCAGTTTAAATCAGCCCAAGCAATTACAGACCAAGTGCTTTCAGTGATCACCCATGAATAACTGAAAAGAAAATGCACAAAGCTGCAACAGATGATCTCTTTATTTCTATAATGCCACAACAACCAATGCAAGCAGGTCTCTGACCATTTCGTTACTGTCCCTGTTCTTCATTCAAATTAGGGAACACAAAATTAATTCTTAGTATTTTGGTGAAAATTTTCTCATCAACATTGTGCTCAGAACAGACATCCAATAACCAGTCTGTTTCTGGCATGATATCACTTCACTGCCACTTTGGTGATTTTATCAAAAAGAGCAACAAAGTAGATGCAGCAAATATGCAATAAAAATGCTTGATTAGATATGCAAATAAATGAATTTAATTTAATATTCTCCAGCCAGTAGATGTGTCAAAATCAGTGTAAAATATAACATTTTATGTGATTTATGCAGGAACAGTATTTATCAGTCTGTACTGATCACACTGTTTGTTTTCCTGTTTTTTTGCAGCTGCTGTCCACATACTTCTCTGTCATTGGCTCAACTGTTCAAGAGCTGTGAAGCTGGTGAGGTGACTGGCTGAGAGTGTAACTACAAATTACCACATGCTCTTATCTAGACATATCAGCTAGTGTTTGTGCTCTTTGTGCTGCTGCACATGCATGAACAAAAATAGCAGGGATCAGATGTATAAACGATGTTGGCACACAAAAATCATCCAACACGTGCAAATGAGCATAACTCATGTATACTTCAGACCAAGCGTACACACGTTTTTCTAGAGATAGCTGCAGGTGAACTGATGATATGGACATGAAATAGGCTGTGTGAGATGTCACTTTACAGTATGGCACAATCCATAGATGTAAGAAAACGTGTGTGTTTACTACAGACCCCAATGTTGCATCATCATGATTTTAATAGTTCTTGTTAATACAAATACGATGATTCCCATGAATCACAGATTATAACACAATTGCAATATCTGTCAAAATAATCATAATATGATTTTTTTTACCATATTGTGCAGTATACATTACATTAAATCATTTTTGTTTTGATCGTTTGTCAGTTTCACTGATTGTGGGTTTTTGTATTCAGTAAAATCTCACTCAACCCACATTTAAAAACTTGATTTTCAATTAATCATGAGTGACAAATTTATTTCATTTTCATTGGAACCATGTTTCCCTGTTAATGACCTTTTCATTTGACTGTTAATTACCTAGCACCTTGTAAATTCTGTTCAGTATGATCACTGATCATCCTTCTGATGCCTAATATTGATAATGGAGATGTTACCAGAGTGATGGTTTACGGGTACATGTGTGGGTGCTAGATATTGCAAATGTCTAAGAGCTTTCCTGCATCCATTTATGGATAAATGTGGCAGCGGATATGAAGTTTGTGCATGTGCACCAGCATCCACAATGACTGAGGCCCAAGTGCCCTTTGAAATGCTCACACAGTCCGTGCACCTAAGACCTACCACCTTGACTTTGCACTTGCATGATTAAAATAGCTCTTGCTGAATGCCATCAGATTATGTCTCTAATCGAGGACACTCCACAGTATCAGAACCCCCGATCACGTTGTGGGCTTCATTAAGTAAAAATATGCCAAAACAACTGAAGGTTAAACGAATCCAAACAAGAGCCATCCTGAATTTTCTGACAAATGAATATTTGTCAGAAAAAGTGCACAAAAGGTAATGAATACACAAAAAAACCCCTTCATCCATTCATCGGTTGCCATTCATACTACTTTCACATCATTCAAAAAAAGATTACTTTTAGAAGAAATGTTTTCAAAGACATCATTTTGTAATTACTGCCATTTTAAAAGACAGATTCAAGCCCAGGGTCAGAGTTACATTCAAAATCAAATTCTTCCCCGCATCAAACACAAAACGCTGTCTTTAGTAGCAGCTCTCTGAGCCAAGAAATTTAAAAAAAAGGACACATTCTTCTTACAAGTGTACAAATGAGGGTCTATCGCCTTAAGTCTGAGCAATGAAAAATGTTCCACCGTTGATTTAGCGTGACTGATACGAATGCCCATTTCAACCAGCTCCTACTACCTCTTTTAAATCAATACCAGAGTCACACTTAATGATGCCTTCTAATTCAACAGTTCCCTGAAGCTTGACACTTGAGTGGGCACTGCATCGTAATTCCACTGATGTCCTAACAGCAGCGACGTATCACATTTTCATTTGGGCGAATTTCTACAAAAGGTACAGAGTTCCTGTGGGTTATGTATGACTACGCAGCATTTGCCATCATTATAACAGCAGTGCTCAGTAGCCACGAGGCACTGAGAGAATAAGGTTGGTAGCACTGCAGTGGATCAAACGACAGCTTTATGAGAGCTGAAATACACTGTGGCCATTCATGAGGGAAAGCTTTGAGGTTCCCCTGTCAAAGTGTAGCACGGGTAGCCTCCAGCAGAATAAAATGAATTGGCACTATAATAAAGACAAGGGTGGCCAATGATTTGCTGCTGTGTCCTGGCTGTTTCAAAACTAATGTCCTCTCAAAACACGGTGTGTAGCATCGTTGCGTTTGATTCGTCTCTTTAGTAGATTGAAATTCTGACAACTGGCCTTGTGGATGGCCAATTGACCAATCCTAAGTGCCACCACTTTCCTTAACACACCAATCACAGCTAAACACCAACTTGGACGACCTCAGTCATCTGTTCGCTGTGGTGCCTCAGCTGCATTAACATTACACACTGCAAGATGAAGTTCATGTTACTGCGATGTGCTTATTCACCTTTCTGGCTGAGAGTTAGATGAGTGACGATACCATTAAAACATATGTGCGGTAAAAATTAAGCTTCACTCGAGCATTTGGAGTTAAGCGCCATGCTCCAGGACCCCTCTGTGGTGGTAACTTTCACTACCCAGATTTCTCACCACGCCGCGGGTTTAACGAGAAGAGCGTCCGATCACAAGTTCAATTCTAACCTCTAGCCCTTCTTTTTCCTCAATTTTTTCAAATGCCAAAATTCCCCATTTGCACCATTCAAACACAATATTTCATCTAAGATGGTTCTTATCCGCAATGCTGATAGCAACTGTATAAATCATATTGTGCAATTTACCAAGTAAGAGCCACAAGAAGTAAATCATCTACTCAGGATCATCATCTAATTGGGTACATCACTCATATTTTGTAATTTTCAGAAATATGCTATACCAGACTATCGCTACACAGATGATACCTTAGAGTAGGACAAATATGTACTGTTGGTGCACAGTATATGTTGACAATAACAAAACTATAATATCACCAGGCTAATACTTTAAATATCCTGTAAGTCTGATGTGATGTCAAGTAATCAGGCAACATTCTTTTTTTGTTTGTTAGAATCAACTGTCCCTATTTCCTTTTTCAACAGTTCCATCTATGAAAATGAACATGCTCCCATCAGCAATATCTGAAAATGAAAATGCCACTATTGCACAAATCTGAATGAGTTTATACACTCAACAACTCTTGACATTGACAGGGCTGCAAGAGAAAGAGCCTCTACGAACTCAGACCACAACTCAGCACAAGGAGCATCCTTAACGTGCTAAATTATTCCAGACATAGATGAGTAGAAAATTACCCTGTCCTTCATCCTCCAGCTCTGTGCTAGGGCCTTGGAGCCTTCAATCTTCTCCGAATGGCGTTTCTTCATGAAGGCCAGCGGAAGTTTCCAGTCATTCATGTCGGCCTCCTCTTCCTCTGCGAGGCCCACGGCCGGCGAATGAAGCAAGTCTGAGTCCATTTTCATCAGGGCCCTGCAGAGGAGAGCTCTGTTAGTATCACATATTTGATTTGCTGTTGCTGTGTGCAGTCGTGATGGGAATTAATACAAAATAAATAACAAGATAATTTCAGTTGAGGCTACTCTTACAGCATCAAAAAATAGCTTACAAATGTGAAGCTTTCTACTAAACTACTGAATATCTTAAAATGAAAGATTTCAGTTGTACTGACTCTTGTCTGAACTGAATAAAATCATCATTTAGAGGAGGAATTAGAGGGAGTAGTTTCTTCGCCATGATGCCAACTGGAAGCATGATAAAAACAAAACATCAAGCAAGAAGATAACATTAGCATAATATTAGTAGACCTAAAAAATTATGTGATGCCTCGCTACAGGGATTCAATAAACATGAGACACAAATACAGTTGCACAGATGGGAACAAATATTAAGTACAGTTTATACATTTTAGAAGTGGGGCTCTTTCCTGTTAAGTGGAAAATCAAGCTTTGTAAAGAAACAAAAGTTGCTTTCAAATATTGCTGTGACACCACAATAGATAAAGAAATATGATATATGCCTCCATATTTTGAAATCTCCTCAAATGCGCTTCATAAACGCTAGGAATGGGCAACAATTCAAATATCACAAAATGTCTGATTACACACCTCGATACTGATGTTGTAGGAACAACTATTGCTACTTTCACAAAACACTCATATAATGAGACTTTTGATACATATTCATCAGCAGCACAGGGGTGTAGGCTAACCCAGAAGTTGGCATCTCCCTGATCCCTCGACAAAAAGCATATGGAATTTCTGAACTGGATTTTGGATTATTGACGAAAGTAAACTCAGCACCAGTTTATGATACTTTCATGTTTTGTTCAGCAAAATTTAACAAGCATAAATTAAATTGCTAGAAGAAAAAAGCTAATGTTAGGCCATAAACAGGCTATATGTGGTCACGTGACATAAACGTCACCCCTTACTACACAATTGATATACACACTTTCTGTTAGAGTTAGAATAGTTTGTAACTAAAATCAGCCTGTTAAGATGGACTAGTGAGTAGATGAGTCTCTGTGCTCGGTGTGATGATGTTTAATGTCTGTGACAACTTCTGGAGTCTTACTTAGCCACTCGTTAGCAACCACCACTTTTAAGACATGTAAGCACCCACAAATTGTGGGACCTTTGCTGATGTATCTTACACCACAGAACAAAAGATGTAATATCTTTGGTCTGTGGTAAACACAGGCCTTATTTCAGTCATTCAACTGAAAAATGCTCAGTGGCTTCGAGGTTTTAGGACAATACCCACTCTATGTGGATATAATGAGTAAGTGGGTAAAGAGAAGTATCTCAACAAGTTGAACAGTTTGGTAAGTTTTCCAAGACAAAATACAAGACAATATATAGTCTCATATTACGATAATGACGTAATATCTATATATCAATTTCCAAGCTCTACTGTCATAGAATTCCTTCAGCAGGATGTGAAGAATCAAGTGTCCACATTTCTGTTCCTCAGCTAGTGTGCTGTCAGCGATGCATTCAGGTAACGGCTCTGGAAACAAAAAAGGACACCAGTGTGGATGTCTTCTTCTTTTTGGAAATGTGAAATCCCTAAATGGCTGGTGAGTAGGGGTAGACCAACGGCTCCAGTCTATTATCTCTATTGGTGATTTTTCTGTCCAGTTGCAGATTAAATATTTTGGAATGTGCTAATCTGCTACAGCATCCTCTCACACAAAGTCCATCCCACAACACTACCTGATTGTTGGCCTACAAACACTGAAAAATCAAAATCTGCAAAGTAACTCGAAAGTAAATGCATCAAGTAAATGTTGTGTCGAGGAAGTGGCATAAAATCAAAGTACTCAAGTAAAGCAGTTGACAGTTGCACTTTTTTTCATCACTTGTTGGTCAAATTTTTTACTCTAAGATTTTAACTTTTACTGCAAACACATATGGGTAGCAACTATCGGTTTCAGCCTCCTTGACTTCTCATAACAGGCATCAGCCCTGAAAGAGCCTTATGGGGCAAGCCCTGCTGCTGAGTTTTCCAAGTGAAGTCCCCTTCTTCACCCCATGTAAGGATGGGTATGTATGAGTCATGTTTGCCGCCCTCCTGTGAACCTCGCTCATGAATGAAAACCACAACAACAACTGAAACCAAACACACTCACATCTGGATCCCTTCACGTCAACACTGAGCTCCTAACAGACAAGCAGCCTGCCTCCTCAGTGTAAATATTCAGGTTACTAGCACACTTTCACAGAGGAAGCACCTGGGTGATGTCATCGTGGGGCTCCAGCTGCCCACGTGAACACTGCTCCAGACACGCATTAGGAGCTAGCTGGGTTATGTGTTGTGTGCGCCTGATGGCACGTTCACACGGCCTGGCTGCGTTAGACTTGGCTCCACAGCCGGCACTATTTGCTAGCAGGAGAGTTAGCAAATAAACCGGCCAGCTAGCTGAGTGCTAGCAAAACTCGCGCGGCTAGTTTGACAGCTCTGACTACAGCGGTCGGCTGTCAAACTGCACGAGAGGCCGGTGCCATTAAAGCTTTTTACAGGTTGCTTGCGAAAGAACTTGAGCAGAGAGACAAGTGAGACAGAGCAGATGTGCAGAAATGGCGCTAGTGGTGCCAGCGAAGCGTGCAGATGCGTGCAGACCTTGGTGCGGTGGGATTATCAACCCGGGCTGAGGAACCTCTCCGTCTGCGAACGATGACAGATACGGTCGCACAAATAATCCTGGTCAAAAAATTGTAGGGCAGCGTCCACAGCCTGTATAGAATGTCAAACCCGTCAAATCCAAGTTGGACGGGTGCGTGTTTGCAGGGGAATCTGCGGCTCCTCTCCCCACGGCTCTTCGCTATGGGAAGGGGCTGGAGACGAGGCCCATCTTCACACGGACAGTCTGCCACAGCCACACGAGGCACCGGCCACACTTATCGATGACTGGGGTCGTATGGTGTTCCTCTACAAACCAGCGACCCTGGTAGCTGATTTGGTGCTTTGGTTTTCGCGGGAAACACACACAATCCCGAATACTTCTCCGGAGAGGCACTTCTTCAGCACTTCAGCAAGGGCGCAGCCATCTTGGGTTGGACCCAGAATGCACTGTTGGGGCGGCGAGGCTGTCATGAAACGTCACCGCTTCTGTTCCTGTCACACACCAAAATATAAACACACACACGGAGCCTACAGAAAACTACATAAATGTATTTAATGCGGCATATTATGTCAGAAATTCAAACGTATACATGTAACATCGATAATATTAATTAGGTAATGATAGAAAGTCATAAACTTTTATCCTTTCCATAAATTAATAAACAAGCTGTGATCAGAAAAAAAGAAGCCCCCCCAGAACACTGTTTGAAGCTAGAAAGGGGGCAGGGTCTACCAAATATAAACAAAAACAAAGAAGTTTGTTTATTTATTTTGTGTAGGCATTAAAGAAAAATTAGTCGATGATGATCTTTCTCTTTTCACTAAAATATATTCCTCAAAAGTACATAGTGCAATAAATAAAATAAAAATAAAGAAAGAAAGAAAAAATGAAATATTTACTACTGAGTGAATTTGAACATTTATCTTGCAGTGGCTGGGAATGCTCACATTCTGAATCCAAACAAATGCATTAAATAGATCAGTGAGGCAAGTTAGGCTATTATACATGTTGTTGCAACACTTTTTGTTGTTGAGTATACATTAACTTACATTAAACATGCATCGCACTTAAATGGATGACATAAGATTACATCTCATTGTGTTCATTTTTTATAGGAAATTTGATCAACACAATTATCAGGGAGGTGATGATTTAAAGTGAAACTCTCGCCAAAATGAAACCTAGGGTCTTTTTGTGAATGTACCTGAGTCAAATGTTTGTTTAAAAGCATAATTACGACGAAAGTGCCACTTTTAAGATTGACCATGATTTTGTTTTCATGTCAAAATCATTTTCATTGGAGTGCTAGGGGCAATTTTACAATAGCATCAAAGACACCATTTTTAAAACATTAAGAAGGCTCCACACAACATGATACTTTGCTTGTATTATCACCAGGGCCTCTACAAATGAACATGAGGATTGAGAACATTGTTTGTGTTCACAGAGTTTACTTAAAAAGTTTTCATTTTTCCACTTGCCACCGTGCTGAATCCATCCAAGAATCTCCAAATACATGGAGGTGAATTAAGATGGAATGCTCCTAAAGCTTAGTTCCATATAAATGCATGGATAATTCATTGTTTTGTCGTTAGAGAAAAACAATATCGACCTTGAAGTTGAAAAAGGAGCCTCATATAAGAAATAACGCGAAAATCAAAAGCCGGAAAAGTTGTGAGACATTGACTTGTGCATCTGTTGTCTCATGGTTTCCTGTTTTATTTTGAAATCTCTTCTCTCCTCTCGTTTCTGGTAACTTGCCACTTCCCCTTGTGTCTTTCCCACCAGCCTGATTGTTTCCACTGTTGTATCTGTTCTACGTCTCTCTTTGTCTGTGCCAGTTCATCTTGTTTTGTGTGCCAGAGAACCAGCGCTGAGCCTTTGTCTTGTCAATCATTGTCAAGCCTTTGTTCCAAGCCCCTGTCTTGTCAGGTTTTGTATTTTCTTTGATACCTTGTCTAGCCCTTGCTTTTGCCTGTAGATTTTTATTCCCTCATTAGTGTTTTTTTGTTTGTTTGTTTATTAGCCATTTTTTTCCCCTCCTCGTGAGTGATTTTCTGTTTTCTAAAATAAAGATTTGCTCACTTTGTCTCCTGAGTTGTGCGTTTGGGTTCAAGTCCTAGTTCAGTTGTAACATAGAGACCCAGGTGATACTACAAGCAAAGTTTCATGTTGTGTTGAGCCTTCTTAAAAGTGGCGCTTTCATCGTAATTATGCTTTTAAACAAAAGTTTGACTCAAGTACGCTCACAAAAAGGCCCTATGTTGAATTTTACCAAGAGTTTCACTTTAACTTTATGGACACTTCTGAGGCCAATTGTTGTGGTAGTTGTGTTATTACATGGTGTTCCTGGGTATTTTCTATTAGCAGCCTAATTTGAAAAAAAAAAAAAAAAAGAAAAGAAATATTAAATCAAGCTGCCTAGAGGACATTCATTCTTATAAACTGAGTGTACGTGCAAGGAGATTAGTGAATGAGTCCACAAAGACACCTATGACTACTCTGAAGGAGATAAAAGCTTCAGCAGCTGAGCTGGGAGAGACTCTGTATACTGTTACAACTGCTCCCCAGGTTCCTCACCAATCAGAGCTTTGTGGGAGAGTGGATAAGAGAAAGCCACTGTTGGAGAAAGCTCATTAAATCCCCACTAGAGTTCATCCAAACAGACTCCAAGGTCATCTGGGAGAAGGTTCTGTGGTCCCATAAGACCAAAGTGGAGCTTTTGGGTCATCAGACTAGATAATGTTTGGCCAACTGCAAAAACACACCATCCTCACCATGAAGCATGGTGGTGGCAACATCATGCTTTGGGGATGCTTCTGAGCAGCAGGCACTGGAAGGCTGCTGAAGGAAAAGGGTGAGATGAATACAGCAACTGAATGAATGAATACAGAACTACAACTTGTGAAAAAATGTATTTTACAGCAAGACAACAACCCAAACATACAACAAAAACTACATAGAAATGGTTTGAAGTCAACAAGGTGAATATTCATGAGTGGCTCAGGCTTCAATCCAATAGAGAATTTGTGGCTGGACATGAAAAGGCCTGTTCGCACCTGATCCCTGTGCAACCTGGCAGAGCTTGAGCAGTTTTGCAAAGAAAAGCTGAATAAAATTGCAGTGTCCAAATGTGCATAGGCCTGATTGAGGCCCATCCACACAGACTCAGTGATTGCTGCCAAAGTTGCATCTACTAAATACCTACTTGAAGGTGGTGAATACTCATGCAATCACTTAAATAATCTGAAATGAGTATCCACTTTAACATTAGCAAGTTTGTCTTTGTTTTGTAATTTTTTTGCTTATTGACCATGATTCCATTCATAAAAGCAATGAAAGGAGTTAAACATCATGGGGGCAAATACTTTTTACAGGCACTGTACATCAATTCTATACTAAAGTCAATTAAAGAAAACTCACTTTTTCTATAAAGCATTTTACTGCTTTGAGTGTTGCAGTGCTGTACTAATAAAATTGAAGGTCCTTATTTATTAGGCATGTTTATGATTTGATTATTTTTTTTGCAATATCTGTCACTTTTTTTAAAAAACAAACCTTTTATTTCCTGTAAGTATTTTTTTTTTTTTTTTTTACACTTTTTCTATTCATAATTTGTTCTATGAATTAGAATACAGTTCATTATGGGGATATATTTATTTATTTATCTACCTATCAATCGATTTGTTGGCATGGTATAAATTCGGACATCTATAATGTAATGAAGTGTATCATCCTCTCCTATATGTTGTTTTTCTACTATGCATTTTATCAGAAAATGTTGATACTTTGTACTGTTATATAATTAGGATTGAAATACCAGGTTCTGTATCTAGTCTTCTGCAGTCCTGGAATCAAATCAGTCAGACTTTATATTTACTTTTGATGTTATTATTTTTTTAATCTTATGATCTTATATAAAATGTTAATAAATAATCATCTACAGTGGAACTCTTTTGACTATTACCCATAAACGCTCATTTTTTTTAGGTGTATCTGCATTCGGGAATGTGACCTTGTTGGATTCTTCACTGATCAACACCCGATTATTCAAAGAAATACCTGTTGGCAATTAAGCTAAGAGCAAATTCGAAGAAGCTACATGCAAAATGAGTACGTTGCTCCTTCTTGTTTTTAATGTAACTGGTAATAAATAATTGAATATGTAGGTATTTGTTTCTCATACCGTTTTTTAATTTTAATTTTCCAGGCTGCTCAAATCAAACACATTTGCCCATTTGATTCAGAGGTGCTTTCTGGAGTTTAATAAGTACCCAATTAAATTAAAGTTGAAGTTTTACATAAGTGTGTTTCTGGAGAACGTTGTAATATCAAGGAAATACCAAATGAAATTAAATATTCCACCACTATATAGAATGTATTTCCCACTTTCCATTTCATCTTTGCAGGTATTCATGGGAAAGTGTCCTTGGTGACAAGTGTAGGGAGTTTGGCTGATTAAATTGGCTGAGAGCAGACATGCGTGACGTCTCCCCTCCATATGATGTGTAGAATCCTGTGCCAGTTCACCTGATAGCTCCATCAATCAAATAATAGCAGGGGGAGCATCTATTCAAGAATCCCTCTCTTCATGTGAGTGTTCTGAAAAACGCTTGTGTGTCATAGATGTGCCCTCAGAATGGTGGGAACCATAAATGAAGGGCTTTATGTTGACATTATTTTCAGCGTCCATTTTGGATATTGAGATATATTTTAGATTCACTTGGTTCTAGGGGAAACAAACTGTCAACACATCAACTGAAATCATCTTCTAAGTGAATAAGATGAACTTGTTAACAGCTGATTGTAGTTGTGGAGTAACATCATGTTAGCATTCATTTGGAGTCTCATTTCTGGCAACCTGGTTAAAGTAGGTTAGATATTTGCTCTTCTTTAAACTTTGGTCTCTAAATAATTTCTAATGGAAATGTCCGGTTCTTTAGCTGCTAAATACTCCACCATGCTCCCCAGCTCATTGCTAACTTTATCTGCCAGGTGATGGTGACACACACCAATTGATGGAAAACTCGTTATCTTATTCCAAATTTATATAGCATAGTGGATTGTTGTTTCATGTAAGTCCAGAAAGCGAGCATGATAAAGGTCAAAACCTCATCGATCCAGCACCATGGACAGGGTCAGCAGTCACTGAACTCACAAATGCAGGGAAAGTGTGGGGAGACTTGTGGTGTCTTATGACAATCAGGTTATATTTAAGTTGACTTTTTTAGTTTGGGTTTTTTAGTTTTTGCTTTGACATGCTTTGCACCCTTTGGATGGACTGCTATGAAATTTGGCACATATGTTCACACACACTGCGCACATCTCAGTTGTAGGTTGGGCAGCCAAACAATGAGCTCAAGCTCAGTGTAAAGCCAACAGGAGCTGCAGGCAGGTGATTACTCCCTGTGCGTCACTATGACGGACGTCTTTCACGTTGCCATCATCAATATTGATTGTATTCAAGGACGAATGTATCAATGCTTAAAACTAAACAACTTGTTTGTTCCTGTCAAACAATATGGTGGTGTTTGCTGCGTTCAGCCTTGCTTTTCTCAGCACCTGCATGAGTCAAGTATCACACTTTGTCCTCAACATCCTTTACTGTCAGCCTCACACCAATTTCTCAAGCAGCAGGAGGTAAAGGTTTGTTTTTGAAAGAAGAGTCATAGAGTGAAAAAGCTGTCCCATCTGTCCCTGACTCAAAATCTAGCACCAGTCTGTGAGTACTTACTCAGTCAGCCGTGACATTACTGAGAGCCCTTTAATTGGGAGAGTACAATCAACATGTTTACCAGTTTGTTCTTGGTTAACAAACAGGTTTGCTCTTAGGCCTTAATGACTTAAATCAAGCGCAACACAGTCTGTCTTGGGCACAAAGGACAATGCTACGTGAGATGGCTAACAGCTTTCTTTGGGCTGTCAGCTCATCAGAAAACATGAAAATGCTACACCAGATGGATGGAGCATGAAAAATATCCATCGCAGTGCGTTTGCCAGGGTGGTAATCATCGCTGCAGCCTATTGGCTTGGCCTGCAACGGTGCAGGAGCAATCTGGTGTGTCTGGTGAGAAATCATAGGTACATCTGACTGAATTTGATCCTCTTGCCTCCCAGTCCAAGTGTCCAATGGGTGGGGGACCAATCCAATCTCCCAGGTGTGATAGAGGTTGGGACCCTTGGGTGGCTGATAGCCAACAGCAGGATGTGAAGGAAGAGAAAATGAGTCTACTTTTTTCTCCTCATCCGCCCTTCGATCATGTTGGGAACACAGTGACGGGATCAACCAGGTTGGATCCTAGAAGCTGGATGAAGTCAGACGGAGGCAGGAAAAAGCAGAAAAATTGCATTTACGTGAATTGATTGCACAAAGGCAAAAGAGAATGATGGATGGATGGTTTCAAGGAACTGAGTGTTTCATGAGAGGAAGCTGTGCCATCATGTGATCCCCCAATGGGACGCAGATAGTTCCATGGCTTCTCTCCAGAAGGAAACTAGAGACACAAGAGCTGTAGGGAAGCATTAATCTCCGTCTCTCGTGCTCTTATGTCTCATGAAGAAACATCTTTACAAGACCTTTTATGCTCAGCAACTTATTGTAATTCTCCACCGTTGTAATTCAAGGTCAATTTGGAGTTAAAAAAACACACATTTTAACATTTAAATTCATGAATTGATGTAATACCCTCAAACCCCTCCAAAATCTGTGCGAGTTTCATGGGAGGAAAAAATCTTATTTTGAGCTTTTTCTGTGTTCAACAAAAAAGGCCGGACTCTGTCGGCCCTAATCCTACACCCCTAGTTGTTTTCATGCCAAGTCTATAGTACATCAATAAAAACACTGCTGCAGTGATTAATGCGTTGTTCTCTGTGGCATAATAATGATCAGTATTTACTCTCTGAGCAGCTCCAGTGAAAACCTCAGCCTTCATAACTCACACTCAAGGTTGTCGGAGAATATGAATTGTAAATCAAGTCCCCAACTGAAGTTTGTAAGACGATGATTGCTGCAGCGTGGGCTTTAAATGGTATTCACTGGAGGTTTATGTTTACATAGACATCAAATTATTTTCTTGGCTGTCAGAAGCTGTAGTGAGATACATAGGCTGACACTGACTGACAAACAAATGCAGGTTTGAGTTGAAGCTGCAGGCCGTGGCTGGGTGCCAGCAGCTGCAGCTGGAGGTGCAGCTGACTTGAGCTGGTTGTAAATTGAAGCTGAGGCTAACTAGGGCTGTAGGTGAATTTGAGACAAGGGCTGCTACACTTCCTGGAAATTGTAGTCAGTAGCTGAGTGAAAGCTGTTTGAGACGGGTTGCGCAACCACCCAAAATACAGTAGAAATGAATGGAATTTCATTTGTGCTGTCCCTGTCATGCTGGATGATCCACACTTTCATTTAATTATGAAGTTCACCAAAGGCTCAAATTAAAAAAGCATATGGATCAAATCAGCGAAATGATCAAGGTCCCGAGTTATAGTTTTGTGACTTCTGTTTTCTGTAGAAAGTTCAGCTTTGTGTATCATATTTTACCTTCCACTTACTAACTTTGTTTTCCCGCCCTTTTTTTATCCCGCTCACCTGTGTTCACTTAGTTAATCATCCCCGTGTTTTTAAACCTGTGTTTTCCCCTCACTCTTTGTTGGGTCATCTGTGTGTCCTGTGTCTGTTCCTAGTCGCTCTGTGTTCCTGCTGTTTTCCCCATGGCTTTATGGTTTGTCCAACATTTTTGTATTACTGTTTAGTTTTCTTGGATTCTAACATAACTAGATAATGCTATTTGGATACAGTTAATGATGACAACAATGTTCTCAAAGTACATAATATCTAAACCTGTTGTTGGGCAGCTAGCTAACCAGGGCTAGCTAGCACACAGCCCCTGAACCAAAGAAAAGAGCCTCTGCAGCAGCAGTAGATTCAAGGACTGACTGTCAGGCTATTTAGGCTTTCAGACTGAGGTGTGTTTGTGACCACTGTTAAGTTCTGTATTATTAGACTTAAGGAACTAGAAGAGCTTGTTGAACATAGTGAACTAGCCACCAACAAGAGAACTACAGCAGTCTGTTGGCATAGTCAGGCAGTGCGTGTTCATGTGTTTTGGAGTGTCTCTGGGATTGCTTAGGTTGGATGAATTCAAACTATCAGTTTTATCTTGCATATCCAGCATTAACTTATGAAAAGTACTAATTGCCCAGTAAAATATCCATGACAGTAATACTATTATATCTGCTGTTGGATTAATATTACTGGTGCATTGATGTGCATGTTGAATTTTAGTGATGTTTGAGGTTTAGCTGTTTTCAGATATTTTATATATTCTTTGGTAGGGTAATCTGACAAGGCCGAAGGCATTAGCTGGGAATGCAGATAGCTGGCAGTGGCTGCAATCGGAGGCTGGAGGCAAAGGGAGCAGGAAACCTGGTGGTAAAAAAGGTTGTTGATGTGTGGCTCTAGGTGCCAATAGAGGCTGCAGGCTACGACTGGACCTGTACTGGCACTGAGGTACTGTGACAGGCATAGTAAAACACAGAAAACATTAAATATGTTTAAAGCAAAAAAAAAGTACTTTCATAAAATGTAGGTTTGATCTATCTTGGCATAATACAAAGCTGCTGACAGAAATGGGGACAGAAGCTCGCAGTCAAAAGCTGTAGATTGATGCTGGCACCGTGGTGCAGAACAAAAAAACCACAACAAATATCAGCACATTAGTAAAACAACATATTGGATGTATCCTGTTCAGTAAAGGCGATTGGTGGAGTTTGGTGAGCCTGGCTTCTAAGGCCTGAACACAGAGGTTGCAGGCTGAACCTTGGACTCAGCCTTGGACCACCTGTAGGTGGCTTTGTGAGGCCACAGGTACAGGGGAGGGCCAAGACTTCCTACTGATGTGTTCAGGTAAAGGAGGAGGTAGAGAGAGCAGAGGATGGTTGCTTCATACTGTAGATAGTAGCTGGGAATGACTGACTGGAGACTGGTTCTCAGAGATTTTAGGTGGAGGCTGGAGCTTAAACTGGAAGAAGCGGGTGGAGGGGTGTGCCACATATGGCTACATGAGGCAACACTGTGGCAGCCGCTTGTTGACAAATGCTGTATTTGGAGAACAGGGATGCCCATGGCAGGTGGATGAGGGTGTTGAAGTTAGAAATTAGTGCTTCTGTCAGCTGCTAATACTTACAGATTTACCTCAGGCTGAAACATCTGTCTGTCAGAGGCTGTAGGCAGAGCTAGATCATAGCAGACTGATGGAGCTGTAGGTGTAGCTCAGTATCAGATGGAGGCAGGTGGTAGTTGCCGGTACAACTTGATGCTGTCTGTTGGAACTAGTAAGTGGAGGTTGGAGAGGAGGCATGCAGACTTTGGACTTTGGTGGGGTTGGCTGCCAAGGCCTGAAAACAGAGGCTGAAGCTGATAGAGGTTAGTGGCTTTAGTTGGGGGTTGACGTATAGCTTCAAAAAAAACTTTGGTGGACTCTGGGCTGTAGGTGTTGTAGGCGTGTGAATCTGCATTCATGTTCTACTGGCTTATTTGGAGTTATTATGAAACTAATTTGGGTTTCGATCTCTGAGAGGAATCTGAATAAACATTTTTTCGTCTTAAACTATTTACATTTCATCTCGTAGGGATACTTAGTTTCAGTTAGCTTTGTTATGTTTACTTCTAGACTCCCGTGGGCCTAGTTCACCTGAGATGTTCACATAAATAAAAGGAGGAAAGATTCCTTCTCCAATCAGTTTAATAGATGTCGGAGTCCAACGTAGATGGTCACGTTTCTCCCACAGGTGCTGTTTAATCCTGTTTAAGGAGGATCATCAGATGTGTCTCACTCTTTAGGACAACATGGTCATGGACACCAGGTGGGAGGGATGGAGGCGAACCTGAAGGAGGTCGGGGGCAGTGGGCGATGATTGGGTCATTGGGATGAACTGCACATGTTGAGGAGTAGGTGCTGAACACTGGGGCCGGGGGATGAAACTCTGGACATGAAGAAGGTTAAAAGCACACAGTTGCTGTTATAGAGATGTCTTTACACATGTTTTAACAGAACACTTTTATACTGTATACACTTCACAGCTCCATTGTGTTAAATTGAAAGACATCTCACAAGTTCTGTCCATTTTACAGCCACTTATATTTCTTTTTTTCCAGTCAACAAACTATATGAAGTGTGCTTTAATTTAGATAAAAGCTAGTGTTTACCTGGTCAAAGCTGCCTGCCAGTTGGTCCTGAAGCGGGGCTGCAAGCAGTCCTATCCTCCAAACAAACAGGCACAAAACACTGCAACAATACACACACAGCAACCACTAAAGTGAGATGTTAATTGAATTCATTATTTCCTGAACATGCAGTATTGTGCCATGGACTGCATAAAAATGCCATCTGCTGGAAATAATTAAGTGCAAGTACTTAAGAATCATACTTCAACTTAATTTCAGAGAATCACCACATGCCGTACCACACACAGGGCAGGAAGACCACATTTTTGGATATGTTTGTGATGATTATCTGAAAATGCAAAGGAAGGCATAATTCCCAGCATGGACATGCTTTTTATTGCTCTATATACATACTTTGATAACTGTAAGGAAGCTAACAGAGTTCAAGGCAGTTTGACTCAAGGACAGATTGGCTACAGGGGAAAAACACCCTGCAGCCTGCAGCCTACAACAATCACTGGTATTTAAAATCTAACTACATGTCACAGAGATGTTTAGTGATGAGGTAATGTATTAATGGTTTATTTAAACTGCATCAAGTCCCGTTTGTCAGCTTCCTTCCTCACTCTCTGACTCTTGTGGAAGTTGTTGCAACAGACAGATGAAACGCAGTGGTACTTTGAATAAATCATAGATTGAATATTGTTGGAAACATTTGGGATAATGTAAGTGCACAGCTCAATGAAAAAATAGACCTACACTAACCAGTCAAAAGTTTGGAGACACCTTCTAATTCAATGTTTTCTCGTAGATTAAAGGGTTAAACAAACAGAATATGTTTTATATTTCAGATCCTTCGAAGTAGCCACCCTTTGCTTTGATGACAACTTTGGACACTCCTGACATTCTCTCTGTCCAATTCAGCAGTCTTGAAGGAGTTCCCAGAGGTGCTGATCACTTGTTGGCTGCTTAGCCTTAACTCTGTTATCCAACTCATCCCTAAACCATCTCAACTGGGTTTAGGTTGAGTGATTGTGGAGGCCATGTCATCTGGCGCAGCACTCCATCACTCTCCGTCTTGGTCAAATAGCCCTTACACAGCCTGGAGGTGTGTTTTGGGTCATTGTCCTGTTGAAAATCAAATGATGGTCCGACTAAATGCAAACCGGATGGGATAGCATGTCACTGCAGCATGCTGTGGTAGCCATGCTGGTTAAGTGTGCCTTGAATTTTGAATAAATCACCAACAGTGTCACCAGCAAAGCAGCCCCACACCATCACACCCCCTCCTCCATGCTTCACGGTGGGAACCACGCATGTACAAACCATCCACTTGCCTTTTCTACGGCTCACAAAGACATGGTGGGTGGAACCGAAAGTCTCAGACCAAAGTTCAGACTTCCACTGTTCTAATGTCCATTCCTTGTGTTTCTTGGCCCAGTCATTTTTTTTCTTGTTGTACTTCCTCATTAATTGCTTCTTTTTGCAAATTTGGGCATGAAGGCCGGATTCAGGCAGTCTCCTCTGAACAGTTGATGTTGAGACGTGGCTGCTACTTGAATTTATGTGGGCCCTAATCTGAGGTGCTGTTGTGGTATATAGATACACTGCATGTCCTTTGCAAGTTTTTATAATCAAACTTTTGACCACGACCGTAATGTGATCATGATAACTTGTGTCTGAAATGTGTTGCTATATGCTACCTGTACAACATCAACTAGCACACTGTCAAAGTCAGCAATTAGCTGGTGAACAGAGTGGAACATTTAGCAGCTAAACAGCCAGATAATTCCCTCAGGAGTTGGTGCAGACTAAACCAGAGCTCAGGGAAAGTGAATATTTGAAACAGATTCATCACTTGGACCGATACATGCATATAGATGAGCATTTATCTGTATCTGCTGGTTGTAAAAAAAAAAAAAAAAAGGCAACTACTTACAGGTTAGCTATGTCCCTGCAGAAGGTGACAAAATGTATATCTTGACGATCAAGGGTCCAATGGACAAAGCTGTCCGCTGTTCACTTGGTCATCACAAATGATCAATATAAAAGCTCAGCTCAGTGAGGTAAGCTACAGTTGTTATCATGATGTTTGCTGTTACATGATGATTGTGCTGTTGCATTGTTGAATATTTCAGCACACAGCAACACGCAGAAGCGACAGATATGCTTTGAACGCAGCTTTTAAAGCATTACTGTATCTGACAACCGCACTCTTATTAAAACCTACCAAACCGCTTTGTCAATAATTAGCTTTGAGAGATATAAATTATCTCCATACTCATGCAATTCCTCTGTAATTGCCAGCAGCTTTTCCTGACAAGATAATCGATAGCCACTTACACAGGTACCTATTCATTCATGACCGTACAGGCTTCGTGGAGTAAACATCCTCCAGACATGTCTCCATTTACCCTTGATCAATGAGTTCATATTATACCAGACAACACCCAGTCAATTGAATGAATGTGGGTGTCTACCGTGTGTGTCTTCCTCCCAGCAAAATGAATGTACATGACGCTTATTGAGAGACTACCTGCGTCAGCAGGTTGGGAGAGTGAGATTTTACTTTGGCAAATTAACACTGTGACTTCCTTCTTTACTTTCTGTAGTTTGGTATTTTTACTATGCGATTTACCAGCAATTTGCAAACAGAGATAACTCAGCTTCCACTGAATAAAAAGGCTCACCATTTTTCCTGAATGGAGGACTTGATAAACCACATACACATGAAACAGAGAGAGACCAACAGACACAGGGTGTGTGTGTGTGTGTGTGTGTGTGTGTGGGGGGGAATGATTGACCTTGACCTTGAGTTTTCAAGTGATGTGTTCAATAATGGTGATGTCACTTTGTATTTGAAAAGACGGAAGCTGGAAGGATTTGTGACACTCTCGTCACAGGCACAGAAAAGCAATTGTCATACACTCACACACACACATCCACACACATACATACACACACATACATTTGTATTTACACACACACAGGCTGGCAATGAGGCTAGCGCTCAGGCTGCTCTTCTCTGGAGAAGACTGGAGCTCCATGAACAAGCCCACACCAGAAGTGTGAGGAGCATTTCCAGAATCAGTGAACACTCACTGCTGTTCACCTTCCCAAACACAATGAGAGGTGTGGGTGCTGTGGAGTGCCTGGGTCTGAGGGCAAACCATTACAGACCACTTCAGCTGACTGAGATGGGGTTTTTTTGTCTCATGAAAGGGCAGGCTGAATTGAATCATCATCTGAACAGAATGCATGTTATGAAACCCTGCAAGTTGACATTATAGCTGTATGACTATAGTCGCTAATGAAATACTCTGACCATCATTTGTAGTGTTTTTCTGTGGAAGCTGAATATGAAGTGTTGTTGGGTATTTTTAACAACTCAAGGGACACAACGTGACAGATTTATTTCTATCTATACCTCTGTGCCATTATAATAGCAGCGCAGGGAGTATAAACATGTACGCAAGAGAGAAGCATGCAGCTTGTGCAGGACACAACACATTGCCAAGGCTGCCCGATGTGAGGCCTTTGGGCCAAAGTTGGCCCATCAAAAGGTTCATTTTGGCCTGCCAGAATTTTCTAGAAAAAAAAGAAAACAAAAAAGGAATATGAATATTAAAACAGAAAGATATGAACTGCCATCGCTTGTTGTAATGTGACTGCTGGTGGTGGTGTTGTCAGCACACGTCAGAGTTCTCTTGGGTGCAGTCATGGGTGCACAGTGTGAACAGGAGGGGGCTGATCACACAGCCTTGGGGGACTCCAGTGCTGAGCGCTAATTTAGAGGAGGTGTGACTGCTAATCCAAACACCCTGGGGTCTGTTTGTGAGGAAGTCCAATATCCAACAGCGTTCTGATGTAGGTGTTCTTCTTCTCAAGATACGTTAATTAACAACATTTCCTGATTATGTTGTTAGAAAAGACAATCTGGGTGGTAATACATTTCTTTCAACACAAACATTTCGTGCATAAAAGCTGTATATAATGTTATGTGCTCCACCATCCAGTAGCTCTGCACATGAGCGTATGAGACTTTGCTGTATGTGCGCACACAGCGAGGAGTGTCCATCTTCAGCATGCATCACATGTGTCAACTCAACTAGTTTAATGTCACTAACCTCAATTCCAGTACATACAATAAGCAGGAAATTTGAGACAATACCACATAAGCCCTGAGGGGGTGCTGTCTGTGTAGTGTAGGCTATTTAACAACTGACTGGGTGTTTTATATTCATTAATTTATTTACATCAAACAAATATTTAACATTCATTGTTAATTTAGATAGCTAGCCAGTTGTACAGTAGATTGCTGTATAGCTTAGTAAGCTAGCTTCATAAATAGACAGACTGCAATGTAGCTGAATGAAATTAATTTGTAGATGTGTAATCTCTCCCTAACAACAAGAAAGATTAATAAGATATGAGTGAATGAACAAAGCAGCCAGACTCAGCTGTACTCTGTAAGGGGCTTCAGAGCGAGCGCCTTGTAAAGAAACAGGGAGAGTGTCAAGTGGCCTTGCATGCAACATCAAAGATACATGAGAAAACGCAATATCTCGGGCTGATTTAAGGGATTTGCTTCTGAAATTCAGATTACACTGCCTCGCTTGTCATCGCTCAAGGTCTTAAAAGCTCACACATGCGGAAAATACAACTGAACAAAGAGAGATTTAACACATGCTGCACTCGAGCATTAAACTGAATTGGCCCATACCGGTTAAAAGGGATGGTTATAAATTACACTCCCGTACAGTGTGATTCTGATGAAAATCAACAGTGCTGGAGGTCTCCCTTTACTAGTATTTAAAATCAAATGCCATTGTGGTTATTAAGTGGTTGGTTTGTGAGCCCAAACATGCCTCCAAAGGACAATGGTGCTGATCAAAAAACCCTCTGCGTCTGTATTATTGATGAGCAGTTCATCGCTGCTGCTCATTTGTTGTATATAAATAAACTGTAAGGTACAACACTGAGACCTCTCAGCTTTGCTCCACTTTATATGATGTAAACATTTGAAAAATACACCCAAATATGAATGATGATAACACTGTGTTTCAATTAACTGTGTGGAGAATGTGACACTGATAAACAGATAATGAAGTATCTTAACCCCTCCTTGAAACACAGCTGAAAAAGTTAAAAAAAGAAAAAAAAGACATTTATCACTGAAGCGACAGCAAACAAGTGCTGTTGTACATCAAGCTTCATCTAATTTGAAAATAATTTAAGGCAGGTAAAACATTTTTGTACCATATTCTGTTCACTTGCGATTCAAGGAACCTGAATTGTTGATGAAATATCCTCCACTTTTGTCCTCTCTGTAAACTAGGTCCCCTTCAACCTCGGTCAAAATCTAATCTCCCTTCGGGAGAAATAACACCGCACAAAGGAGGGCCGTGGCAGAGAGAGTTGTATTTTACAAGGACGCTTTGGTCACTTGATGTAATTGAGAGGGGATGTGCAGAGAGCTCACTCTCCCTATTACTCTCTTCCACTCCAGACCCTTCTGCTTTACAGGGTTTCATCTTTACAATGTTATTGAGTCCTAAAACACACCTGCTCCCACAGTGCCATGGCCTCGCTCTGCCACTAAACGATAAGTGCTTCAGCTTGTCTTTAAGACCGCGAGCTCTGTGGGAACGGTTGCTCCATTATAGCACTGTATAAAATTTTAGAAGGCTTAATGTTTATTTTCTGCCTGGATGGTGCACCTCAGAATGGGTCTGATTTACGAGTATGTGTGTTTTTTAGAGACCACTGGTTAGCACAAACAGCGACATTTTCACAAGCAGGGAAAAAGTGACCTTTCTGAAGATAAATACAGTGTGTGGTGATAATGTTACAGGCCCACGCCACGCACACACTAGAGCTGTGAGACCTATCTCAGCAACACGATTAGATAAAGGAAAAGATTATGTAAATGCTGTTCCAAAGTTAACACAGGGTGAATATCATCAAAACCTTTTTGAGTTCATCTGCACTGAGACAATTAAAGAGTCTGTCAACAATCAGACCTCAGGCTGCTGTGCGCTTCACTTGACGTGCTTGTTGGATCATCTCACAACTTTAAAAACACTCTTTCCCAGTGGACTCAGGAAAGACTTTGTCTAATTGGTGTAACTTTTCCAAAAAGACAGTCTAATTTCAGAGCCACTTCATGCAGTGATTTTGCAGAGGTGTAACCAGGATTTGAACTCAAGCTCTCTTTTCTCAGTCTTCAGAGACCGTTTCCATTACTTTTCATGTGCAGCATCATTAATGCCTTTGATGAGAAAGTCTGTCCAAAAGCGTGTGATTTTTCAAAATTCATTTTGTCTATACAGGCTATAAAGATACACAGAAGAGAGAAGAAATATTGAAGAGTGTTCAGAGAGGCAGTTTGATGCAGACATGTCCAACCTGTAAAACACTTTTGCCTCCACAGCACAGAAGAAAACTGACTTCTCCATTAGACTTATATCGTGTGTTTATATAGACTGTAAACTCTTTATACCAAGTGTAACCCAACAGTGGAAACAGAGGGGAGAAAGACAATGAAAACAAATTTCAGATGCACTTATATAAAGTCTTAAAGGAAAGGGGCTGTAGACTCTGCCACGTTGAATTTTCTGCCAAACCTGGTGGGTTGCACCTGTCAATCCCTAGCTCTTAATCACACAGAGACTCTGCATGTCCGCAGCGGAGGTTCGCTAATTCTCCGCCTTTGTTTATTCACACTACGTTATTTTGTAGAGTGAAGGATCTGTTTAGTTATCACAGTGCGAATGCCTTCAGATCAACACCCCCCCACTCCATGCCGACGGCTTATCCATTCACACAGGTAAGGTTACCTCTGCTGCACCTCTGATACTACCTCCGGAGGCACATCAGGGCCACAGCAAAATTTCACCTGAGACTTTCACACAGAGGAGGATTTGGAGAAGTGGCGCAGGATCCACTCACACAAAGAGCAGTGTGAATGGGGCTCCTGTCGACAGGTTGGTGAAAAGTAAGACATTGGTGTGTCCATGACGGAACTTCAGTCTAAAGAGCAGGGGCCAAAACTTTTTTTTTTTTTTTTTTTTAAGGAAATGAAGGACTGAAATTGATAAATAATATGATATGCAACAGATTTTAGCAGGTTTACACTAAAGGGCTAATTGTTCAACATTTTTTTTTCTAAGAATTCAAAGTTAAGTTTCAGTTATTTGACACATAAAAATGTTCACAGATACAAACTCCCGAGCCCGACTTTGGTTTCACAGTCCTCCATATTTTTGAGGTCTTAGGGTCAGCAAGCATGGCGTCACCATCTTGGCATTTTGGAGGCTATCCTGATTGGATCTGGCCGAGAACCCACGCTGGGGGAGTGATTCATCAGTGGAGCTAAGGTGGAGGAGGTGAACAGTTTACGGTTCCTGAGAATCTGCAAAGAAGTTTATGGATTTCTAAAAGACAACATCCAGCCCAGCCGAAATCTGTTCACCCTGCTGCTGTCTGACAAGACATACAGGAGTATCCAGGGCCTTTCCACCAGACTACAGAGCAGCTTCTTTTTCTCAGGCCATTCTGAATTCTTCTGAGGCATCCCTACATAATATATTTGTTTGTTTATTTTTATGACCCATTCATTCACTCATTCACTCATTCATATATATGTGGTTTTGTAAATTAACCAACAATGGACTGCAAAGATAATTTTGTGATAAAACATTGCATTGTAAAATTATAAAAATTACCCTTGTACCTTATATTTATGTACTTGCTTTTTCAATAGGAAATATGAGTAATGACAGATGACCCAGTTTGGTTGAAGGGTTACTGAGGCCTTTTATATCATTGAACCTTGCTTTGGAGTATTTGCTGTGTCAAACTACATAATAAATCTTTGAGACTGGCATGCTGTCACCACTCTTCCCACAGAGCAAATGAAGCACATTATTCCCATATCTTTCACACAGGCCGTCTGATGTTAAAGACTTAACCCACTTCCTATTTTGGACACATTTTGGCCACAAACTTGTCGAAGCGAGGCCCTAATGGGGGAAAATGTTATTTCTGGAGGGAGCCCAATGAGGCCAACGCAAGCGGTTTGATGAACAGTGCTGTCGTAGCAACAGCATTAATGTGCAGGCTTTGGAGAATTATGATGAGGTTAGCTTAGCACCCAGTGGAACGCGTAATTCCAGCAGTATTTGTTTATATCACTTTGAGTTTTAATGAGAGGGGGATAAGTTATTGGAGGGCTCTGTGGTGTGGCTGGACATCAATAAAACAATGTTTCAGTCTGACAAGTGAGGAGCAATCGATTATAGTTTTTAAGGTCAAGCCTTCATCATCCAGTCCCGTGAGTCTCCGACACACATGAGGTGTGGAGGGACGTAACGCTTCTAGATTAAATGATTTTCAACGTTGTGTGTGTGTTTATACATGAGTCCGGATGAATGTGTTGCATATGTGAATGGATAAACTCCCTGTGCTTCCTCCAATCTCGGCCATTCCTCCTTGCTGTCCACAGTGGGAGTGGATTTGTTGCAGCACACTGCTCTCCAGTGCAGACGTCCCATCGGACTGACTAACCCTTCATCTCGCTCTCTGTGTGACGGTTGAAATGGAGACGTCAGTGCCGCAGAGTCAGTGGCGCTGCTGTGCTCAGGCTCCAGTTACCTGGCAGCGCATCTTAATTCTCAGCAGTCAGAAGTGAGGCGGTGAAGTGTGCGCAGGGGGAAAGTAAAGCTCACTCTGTGGAACCTGGACAGAACAAACAGAGCCAGTTAATAGCTTTAACAATTAAATCCGCAGTTCCTTTGAACTGCAAAAGAGAATGAGAAGGGATTCTGATCAAAGGAAAACATGATAATGATTTACAGTAGAGAGACAATTGATGGTGTTATATCTTAAGATATAAACAACCTCCGCCCAAACTATAACCCTCCTTGTTTTCTTATTTTGTTTGTGCTACCCCCCCCCCATCATCTCTCCCTGCTATTGCAGATGCTGTATAAATAAGCAAGCAGTTTGCTGCCAGTGTGTGAAATTGTTCTTATCTGTCTCTGCCATTAGAGAGTGGGTTCTATTATAAAGCCTTGCATTATTCAGTGAGCCTGAGAGACTGATCATTATGGATTTCAGCCCCTTTTCCACACCGGCCCCTAGAGTGCGGCTCAGCCTGCCAGCTGATGCATGTAGATCTGACCTTGTGCTCTGAACTTTTGAGCTGAAGTAGGAACGGGTGAGCAGGATACCGCGCGTATTCCCCGCCAAACATGGAGGCAGGACATACCAAAAGACTGGCTTCAAATGATCAAGTCCCTCCTGAGTACTTTGTTTTGTTTTTTTTTTAAATCAAACCAAATGAGTTTGTGAAAATAAAGTCAACCTTAACAATATTTCTTCAAGGGTGCCAGTTTCCAAAAGTTCCTGGCAACGAATGATATTAGTAACACTCTGGAAAGCTCAGTAAAAGCTGATTGACATTTAATGCAATTTTTTTTCTCTGTGTTACAGCAGACTTAGCAGCAGGCACATGGTGAGAATGAAAGGAAACATGGCTGAACATATGGCGCTGCAGCACTTATTTTATGCGTGGGATAGGAGATGAAAAGTGAATATACAGTATATATATATATATATATATATATATATATATATATATATATATATATATATATATATATATATATATATATATATATATATATATATATATATATATATATAGCTGCTCTGCGCTTACTGTAACCCGACTGTATCAGAGATGGGCTGCCTCCCGGTTGGAAGCTCTGCTCAGCTTGATCATCAGCATTAAATTGTGCATATCAAAAGCACTGAAAGCTGCTCTACTTGCACCCATTACTGCTGGTCTGCTGCAGAGAGTGAACGAAGCATTAGCTGTTGTTCTGCACAGTTCAGACTATGAGCAGTAATGACAGGTATTGCTTGGTCTTTAATGTGCATGTGCTGAGATAAGGATTTGTTCGGCTACATGTCTGTCTTGGGCCCCAGCAATTAGACTCTGCCATTAACCATTTGTTATATCTGCGGTTTCTTGCCTTCAGCTTGGCACCTTGCTGATTACAATCAATAATTAAACAAATTAAGGCGGACTGCTTGGTCAATTTCCACACCATCTTAGCCGGCGGCTGCCGCAACGTCGTGCACAAGTCTAAAAGTCCTATTGAAAAGCAACGCAACAAAATTAAAGACCTGCTAAAAATGTTCAGAGTGCACATTTGTTTCCTGGGTTCCGCCTGATGGCACAGTTTTAAAGCAGCACTCTGTCACACTGATGCGACAGAGAGGGAGAGGTCATTTTTCTCAAAGCAGGCGGTAACTCTTCAGCTGGCAGCGAACCTGCCTTTTATAGAAAGACACCATTCTGGGACAAGCAGCGCAGTGGTTAATAACAGTGAATATAGCCTGCTTTTACTGCCAGAGGCAGACACAGACAGTGTAGCAGGCATTCAGTGAGGCCTTCAGTAGAGTCAGATAGGAAATTAACATTTTACTTTTTTTACTCAAATGAGGTTTTAAGTAACAAGAAGACCAATCAAAATCAGGGACTTCCATATAATCTATTTGGGTTTTGCAAAAAGAAAAAAGGCTTAATACCTTTTAAATAGGAGTTAATTTGTGTTTTATATCAGTCTGTGGAGGATTTAAATACGTTTCCCATCTTTAACAGCATCTGGTCAACGAATACACAGTGACAGTATGGCCTATTGAGCTTGCTTGAAAAGGAAAGATCACACACATTTCCTCACAAACATGTGTTGTCCCTGAGCTAATGCAGTACATGCTTCAACATTTAAATGTGAGAATGTGATGAAGAAGAAGAAAATGAAGACAAAGATGAAGGAAGAAAAAGAAAAAGAAGAAGAAAAGACAAAGAGGAAGAAAAAGAAGAAGAAAACGAAGAGGAAGAAAAAGAAGAAGAAAAGATGAAGAGGAAGTAAAAGAAGAAGAAGAAGACCAAGAGGAAGAAAAAGAAGAAGAAAACGAAGAGGAAGAAAAAGAAGAAGAAAAGATGAAGAGGAAGTAAAAGAAGAAGAAGAAGACCAAGAGGAAGAAAAAGAAGAAGAAAACGAAGAGGAAGAAAAAGAAGAAGAAAAGATGAAGAGGAAGTAAAAGAAGAAGAAGAAGACCAAGAGGAAGAAAAAGAAGACGAAAAGGAAGAAAAAGAGGAAAAAAAAGTAGAAGAAGAAGACAAAGAATTAGAAGAAGACTAAGAAGACGGCGATGAAGAAGAAGACAAAGAAGGAGACAAAAAAAAGAAGGGAAAAGAAGTAAAAGAAGAAGTTAACAATAGCTGTAGACTTCTTTAGGGGACATGTTGGTACTTCAGAGGTCTTCAGTCTTTTACCCATCATGCTCTGTAACACCACACTAAACTCCAGCGGAAGTTGCTGCCAGTGTTGCGCGCAGTTCGGTGTGTTTCCTACGTCACTGCCGTCATCGGTGATGTGTTGTGATGCATATCACAGGCTGGAGCGTCGGGGGTCGTTACCTAACACTTTGTTGAATTACTTGGACTCATCAGTCTCTCTCCGTGCAGCGCCTGCTGATAGGAACACATGTGAGGAGCCTCTCTGTCCGGCTGACTCTTTGACAGACGCCCCCTCTGTACACAAGTCACATGTTCACAGTGTGAGGAGCCCACGTGTCGTGTGGAAAGTGAAGCGGCTGATTGTATTGTAACCTCACTGACGAGCCAACGCTGTTACCCCGTAAGACACACTCTCCGTAACGATGACTGTACGGAGAGGAGGGGGAGGAGAGGAGAGGGAGGAGAGGAGAGGAGGAGGGGGGAGGAGAGGAGAGGGGGACTCTGACCGTGGGACCCGCTCCTGTGGACGATGAGGAGCGGCTTTCATTTAAGGTGGAGCGATAACTCCGCTCTGTGGGAGCCATTCTGTGAGGCTGTATTAAAGGTGCACTGTGTAGTTTTGAAAAAGAGAAAAAAAACAACAACAACAACAACAACAAAAACGAAATAAATCATATCTGCTTCGTTTCATGGCATAATAAACAAACTGGCTTTAAAGGACAACACAGTTTCATTGTATTTATGTGGCGGACCCCGCCACCTTTAGAGCTTCAACCCCCTTTTCCCTCTCAGAACAACTTTGTTATTCATTTATGGAGAAAAAGAGAATAAATCTCTGGATGTGGTCAGGAGGAGTAAATGTAGTCTGGGGCGCTTTAAATTTCACTTTGCTGTCAGAGAGCAGAATAATCTGTGTAATTAAAGTTAGTAGGCCTTCACTGTGCTGATAACACTTCTTTACTTTGTCCTACTTCAGCAAGATTCCTTCACTTCTCTACTACTTTTACTTCATTAGCAGACTTTGCTACTCCTCCACTGCGGGCGTGGTAGTTCACAGCCGCCTTCTACTACACAGACGGGCCGTGTAGGCGCTCTCCGCCTCAGTGGGTGCTGACTGTGTGGGTGCTCATGCAAACAGCGCGGACGACCTTAAATAAGGGGCTGGACTCTGTAGGTACAGCAGAGCCCGCTGCCTCCCCTCAGTGATGCAGTGGAGCTGCGCTGCCTTATGTCCGCTATAAAAAGTGCGCACAGCGCGCAGAGCTCACAGCTTCAGTGGACAGCTCCGTGGTGCTGAAACCTCACACACGCCACACGCTCACCGGCACGCTGCAGCGGCAACACATGACCGGAACCATGGACGGGTTCTCCTGGAAACTTTTTCTACTTTCCTGCCTGGCTGTTGTGGAGAGCTCCGCGCAAGACTTCGGACAGACGCAGTTTATTTGCACGTCGGTGCCCAAGGATATGGACCTGTGCACGGCCACGATGCAGAACAGCGGTCCGGCGGAGGACCTGAAGACCACGGTCATGCAGCTGCGGGAGACCGTGCTGCAGCAGAAGGAGACCATTATGAACCAAAAGGAGACAATCAGGGAACTAACGTCCAAGTTGAGCCGCTGCGAGAGCCAGAGCCTCCCTGCGGCGGGACCCGGCGGGAGGCGGCCGGGGTCCAAGAACACGATGGGGGACGTGTCCCGGGGCACCACGGACACCCTGGCCCAGCTGGGACAGACCTTACAGACGCTGAAACAGAGACTGGAGAATCTAGAGGTAGGCGCGCAGCAGAGGGCAGGGCTGAGCGGGTCACAAGTTAATTAGACGAGTCCTCCCTGCTGTTAATCATGAGGGGGCTCGCTGTCTTAATGCAGAGCTGCCAGGCTGTTCTGGCTTCGTGCCTCTCTGCTCCGAGCCACATGTGTTCAAGTGCATCTGTTTTTTTCTTCCTTAACGAGAAACATCATGCAAAGTGAACCAAGCGCAGAAGAGATGCCTTTTGAATAATTTGACGCAGCACAAACAAACAAACACACACACACACACACACACACACACACACACACACACACACACACACACACACACACACAGATAAACAGGCAGTGAGGTTAGGAGCAGTGTGTCAGTGAGTTTAACACCAGACTAAGTGTTGAGTAAAGTCCTCTAACCCAGTGTGTGTCCTCCTGTGTCCGCTGCAGCAGTACAGCCGGGGGAACAACACCGTGCAAGCCAACAGCCTGAAGGACCTGCTGCAGAACAAGATAGACGACATGGAGAAGCAGGTTCTGTCCCGGGTCAACACGTTAGAGGAGACCAAACCGGCCTCCAGGAATGACTCCGAGCAGCGGAACAGAGTGGAGTCCACGCTCACCTCCCTGCACCACCGGATCACGGACCTGGAGAAAGGTGCGTTACGGATCTGGAGGGCGAACAGAGCGACGGGCAGTGAACGGGGCTTAACAAGATTAGGTGTACTTTAATTGGCGTTTAAGCTCAAGGACGCGCGAGAGAAAAACAACAACAACTGAAAAAAGAAAAAAAAGAAAACCGAACTCTTCAATATTGAAATCGTTTACGGTGCCGCAGCAATCCCGGTGCGCACAGACAGTGTGAGGGAGGAGAGGAGAGCTGCATTGCTTTGCATATCTCAAGACCTGTTAGCGCCTGAGCCTCGCTGAGTTTATGTTTTTTCACAGCCAAACTTGCATACAGAGCCTGTATGCAAAGGAGGTGGGGTGGGGTGGTGGTTGGGCAGGGGTCAGGGGCGCAGAAAGTTTGCAGGGTGGGCCTGGCACCGGCGCCTTCTGGAGGCTCGATCAGCTTCTCTGCACATGCAAATGCGCCTGGGTATGGTGAATTTCAGAGCGAGGGAGGAGAGGGAGCCAACATGTACAGGGGAGAGACAGCAAAACAATGGACTTTCATATGTTATAAGAGGTTAATATTTTGAACAACCTGTTAACTCCTCCAGAAGCTTTGTGTGATCTCCATTAAAAGACTCTTTAATCCTATAAACCCCACAGTCTTCATCACACCCTCCACCTGGGGTGTGATGGATTCCAGATGAAAAATACTGCCTGTTTTTTAAATGTGACAGGGTGTAACTGACTGATCTCACCCCACAGGTAAAGAAACCAGGCCGACCGATAAGTTCCAGCTCACCTTCCCCCTGAGAACCAACTACATGTACGCCAAAGCTAAGAGGAGCCTCCCTGAGATGTACTCCTTCAGCGTGTGTCTGTGGATCAAGTCCAACGCCTCGCCCGGGGTCGGGACACCCTTCTCCTACGCCGTCCCGGGTCAGTCCAACGAGCTGGTGCTGATCGAGTGGGGGAACAACCCCATGGAGATTCTGATCAATGACAAGGTAATGAATTATCATGGACAGAGGCAGTCACTGACCCACACGGGGCACCATTGTGGTTTTTTGTGTCCACATGTGGTGTGCTAGTGTGTGTGGGACATTGTACAGTCAGTGCGGAAACTTGGTGCTAGGATGAGTCAGAGTAACCTGACAACTCCCCTGTGCTAGAAGCGGAAATGGAATAAAAATAGGTGCTAAGGTGAGCAGCAGAAGTCCTTTTTATAGAAGAAAAGATCCGTGTTAGGGGAAGTGATTCAGCAGGAAGAAGAGAAAGGTGTGGAAGAGATGTGTTTTCAGGCAGGGAGCGACTCTGCTACTCAAGTGTGATGGGGGGTGCTGTTAAGAGAGAAACATGTGACTGATGAAACTTCTCTGCTGCAGGTTGCAAAGCTGCCGTTCCTCATCAACGACGGGAAGTGGCATCACCTGTGCATCACGTGGACCACCCGTGACGGGATGTGGGAGGCTTTCCAGGATGGCGTGATGCGGGGCAGTGGGGAAAACCTGGCACCTTATCACCCCATCAAACCGGAGGGAGTGCTGGTCCTGGGACAGGAGCAGGTAGATACTCCTACTCAAATCAATGATTGCAAATAATAATAATAATAATAATAATAATAATAATAATAATAATAATAATAATAATAATAATCCTGAGATGATTGTTCATTTATTTTTGGACAAAGATTAACCATGGGAATATTTATTTATGAGGAGATTGTGGAGTGCCTAATTGAGGCGTTCTAGTCAAATGAGCGTGCAATTCATCTTCCCAAGGTTGGAAAAAAATAAGGGTGCCTCACTGAATCATGACAGGGAAACTCTACTTGGGATTTATTTTACAAGAAAATCAGTTTGCAGCAAACATGGAGTGCATATTCCCTATTAACAGATCTTTATATACTCAAGCATTTGGCCAAATTACAGTTATTTTAACTGTTAATTCATGATTCCAGCAAAAGATAAGATAACCCATATGCTCCTAAATGTATTGTTTATTTAGTATTTTCTTAGCTAAAGGGAGCTTAAAAGGATTAATCCATATCTAAGACCAGAAGTCCTTTCACATGATGTCACCCGTAACAAAATGGTTTGTTGGTCAGCTGCGCATCAACTTAAGGTTTCGTCACATGAAACCGTGTGGACTCTCCTGTTATCTCAACTTGGAAATCCCTCTCCATCCAGACGACCTTTGCAAAATAGACACTTACACTCTTGACAAACTGGCAACTAACACTTGACTGCATTGTTTCACAGGACACGCTAGGAGGAGGCTTCGACGCGACACAAGCCTACGTCGGCGAGCTAGCAAACTTGAATATCTGGAATAGGAAACTTTCTATCGCCGAGATCTACAACTTGGCAACCTGCAACAGCAAAGCACCGGCCGGGAACGTCTTCTCCTGGACGGAGAGCAACATCGAAATATTTGGCGGAGCGACCAAATGGACCTTCGAGCCTTGCCGTTCGCTCAACTGAACTGCAGTTTCACCGTTAAAGAAAGGCCTCTCTGTATTTCTGAGCTTTTGTCGTTCCTGTCTTCATTTGACGTTTGTTAGAGACTACTTAAGTTATTGGTAAGCTTAAATCTGGGATTTTTATCATTCTTAGGTATTTATGTGCAAAACAACACTTTTCATCTCGAGGGAAAAAAAAAAAAATCTAATTCATCTCGAAGACCTCGTTGAGAAAGCACTGCTATTTGTTGCTCCTTTTTCCTCCTCCCTTGGACGTTCAGTTGAAAGCACACCTAAGCTTTTCATTTGGCTTATTTTCGTCTTGGACCGGCAGCTGGCAATCTGCGCCTTATGTTTGGACAATTCACAATCCAAGTGAGGAATTACATAATCACTCCCACCCCCTTCCCCTCTGGTGAGTGGGAGATTACGCTGTCCATCCAATTCTTGTCAGTGTTTGGCGCTGTGAAGTGATGTCTGACGCGGTCCAGCTCCCTGTGAAGACCCCCCACCCCCCCACCCCACCCGCCTACTCTCACTCCCCCCGCCCCCCCAACACACCCCACCCCACCCCTTCACTCCGCCCCGCCCCTCCGGAACTTGCACTGTGACTGACGAAGAGATCGCCAGGAGAGGAGGGTATGTTGAAGGACACTGCAAAGTCAGACTGTGGTACAAGACAATTTGTAATCGTTGTTCGCTTCAAGTGTTTCTGTAAGAATGTCGTTCACTTGCCAACATTGCTACAAAGCCTGGGTGCCTTGGGCTGGTACAAATATTCAGCACATTTCAGTATGTTATAAGTTGCAATTTCAATGTTTATTGGTTTCTGTTTTCTTTCTTCTGAGCTGGGTTGAGTTCCTTGTTCCTCTGGTAAATGTAATTTAATTACAGTTTGTTATCTGACATGATGTGTTTTGGCAGGTGTTTGTACTACTCTGTATTAGGAATGTTACAGTATTTGTATAGTAACAGCATGAATGACAGAGTGCTGTGAAGGCATTGTTGAAATCTGCTTTACTATCTTCTCTGGGTCTGGGTTTTTTACTGTATTGTTATATGCTCCAAGCATGGCAAAACTGAGAGATGAAGAATTTAATTTTTGTAATAAAATTGTGATACTTAAATGTCACAGTGCGTTCCTGCTCTGGTTGTGTGCGTGAAAGCATGTGAGGAAAAAAGAGCGCAAGGTCGTGAGGAGAGGGAGGACAAGAAAGGTGACACAGAGAGAGACAGAGACAGAGAGAGGGAGAGATCAGATGCAACATTTTTTTTTTATCATGTTCAGACTTTAAAGCAGGAGAGCTAATTGCCTGATGAGTGAAATGTCCAAAAGGCAATGAAGGTCACAAAGAGGGTGCTCGAGACGAGAGGTGAGCCGGCGTGGGTGCCTGTGAGTTGCGAGCGCGGGGACTCTTTTGGAGCTGACTCCAGAAACAGAAAGCCACCCGCTGCTTTGTTGTTGCTGCTGCCGCTGCTGTGAGCCGCGGCGCCCGCACTAAAGACAGCCAGGCTGTCGGAGGAGAAAAGTGCTTCGTCATATCAGCCAGTTCAAGTGGCGCCTCATCTAAAAACTACAGCCTGACTTTCATTATCGGTGTGTTCAGAACCTGTTGCGGTGGCACCGGGATGTTGACAGCTCCTGCATTTAGATGAGACACTTAATCTCTTACTCAAGTGTCAAGTGGTGAAAGCAATACATCAGAATAACACAATGTGTCCGTCCACTATTGTAACAGCATGAGGTGTTTCACCATGACGACATTTCAGGAAAGCTCTCCACAGAGGCGGGTTTATCTTCTCTCTTCATTTAGGAAACCTTTAGATCTGTTACGTGATGCTGAGCAAAGTTTGTTTTATCTCTCTTCAGATTCTCCTTCTTAATAAAATAATTGAGCCTTGGCTGAGAATTTGCAGGGGGGAGGGCGAGGGCGCTCTCACTCTAGGTTCTTACATTTTCTATTCAAGTAATGGTAGTCTGAAGTTTGACTAAGTGGGTTTTCTGTCATTTTCGTTAAGAGTGTTTGCACACAAACCGTCAATTAAAATGCCGACAGGGCTCACGCTTGAAAATAAACTTTCCACAGCTTTCATCTCTTCCACTTTAATGAACACCTCAAACATTTTCAGCGCTTCACATTCAACCGACATTTCAACTACTTTCAGCTTTGATACCGAATGTCAGCTTCAACGCTTTGGCGCATTTTCACGCTTTAACTGACACTTCAGGCGCTGTCGCTGATTACATACCAACTGAAGCTTTACTATCTACAGTGCACACGCCTGTTTAAACTTCTCTGGAAATTTAAACTGTTTTCATTGTTTCTAGTTGAATTGACATTTCAGCTGTTCCTTTTTTCTCCTTGACAGTTCGATGTATTTAATAGTATGCACTTCAACTGATTCCTTAGCTGATTTCTCTGTACTCTAATGCTTCGTTCAAATACAGTAAATACAACTGCCTTCAGGGTTTCAATCGAAACTACAATTCAAATGACTTTTCTGCATTTTTATGGAGTGAAGTTCTTCTCCTCAGAGTGGTTAGCTCAGGAGTACGTTATCTGATCTGAAACTTTACTGCGGCTGGAGCAAAGCTGTAGGTCCTTGCAGGGGTTTCAGTTCGATATGTTTCGGTCTTCAAGCCTGACCTTAAAGTGGATTTTCTTTGGCTGAGAGCTTCCGCATCACCTTCATCTCCCACGATGCACAGCAGACAGCAGCTAGGGTCAGGAGCCTTCAAAAGACTGACGAGGCATTAATACAAAGAGCGAATTCCTGTAGCAGCATTAAACACACACACACACACACACACACACACACACACACACACACACACACACACACACACACACACACACACACACACACACAAAGGCAGAAAGCTATTCATTCTGTCCCTTAGCCACATGGGCAGATGGCTCCCAAAACACTTGGATTTATCAGCCAGTATCATTTATAGAAAATAGCAGGACAGCTAAAGATGACTGGGTAGTAGCCAGAGTGGCTGTCCAACCCTGCTCAGGATTTATTAGAAAGTTTTGGATAAAAAAAAGTGCCCACCAAAAGTATGTTACATAAGAGAGGAGAGCCCTTCTGTCTTTTTAGTATTTTTTTTTTGATGCATGCTATAAAGGAATCCACATATTATAAAACTTTCAGACCAGCAGGTTATTCCATGACTGTTGAGTGAATACCGGCTCAGGCATTAGTGGCGGGGCAGATAAACCGCGGTCAGATAAGCCTGCCTCTTATTTTGACGCCGCCACACCCAACACCCGTCAATGGTCACACAGTCTTAATCGCTGTGTCTGCTTACTACACTTAGCTAATACCCCGCCGGCGTAATGCTGCTAAGCCCCGACAGAATATGTTGCTGAAATGCAATTGCATTTGCGCCCCAGACACTGGTTTGTGCAGAATTTGAAGCAGATAGTCTAAAATAGATCCAGGTGGCCTTCAGGATGATCGCACGTACAGACACAAAGATCAAGGCCCCTTCTTACATGAACACTCTCAACTGAAAACATTACATGATGAAATGGTTGATGTAACACTCGCCCACCTCTGCTGGCACAGAGAGTCAATCGATTAGAGTGTAATTGCTCCATATAGCCTTCGACATAAGGTCCATGGAGGCAGCATAACTGAAGGTACAAAACAGCTTCTTAGGGGTTGTTGGTAATGTTTCTGTTTCTACGGTACGGTCGTTTACATAATGTTCTGCTGGCAAAGCACATATTTTAGGGCACCTGCTGAGCTGGCAATGTACAGTAAACACAGTCTGTAGGTTATGCTGGAGATGAGGAGAAGGTGTCCTACTTTACTCAAGACGTCTCTGTATATCTTTAGACGTTTTCATCAAGAATAAGATTCTACAGCCGCACTAGCTGCTCTGTGAGACTGTACACATTTTCTGTCACTGCTTACATACCAACTGAAACTTTGCGACTCCTTAGAGCACACAGAGTGCAACACCACTATCATAAATACAATTCTCAGGTCTGTGTCAAATTGTCAGACATAATGTCGGTGCTAATTTCAAACAAAACTGCTTACATCATTACTATGTTATGTGTTGAAAACTTGTATCTTGATGTAAACATGTATGTAACTCTGTCATCCTGCCCTCTCACTGATAGTTACATAGTGTAGAAACAAGTGATGGGGAGCAGAGTGGCTGTGACAGAGACACCATTCACCCTGTTACAAGGCACTGTACCATCAAAATGATTCTGAAGCTGTTATTTTAAGTTGAATAAGTTACATAATATTAGACCACATGCTAACATTAACCCAGAGCACACTGAATGACACAAATTTTATGGGAATCCATTTAACAGTTGTTGAAATATATCTGTCTGGATTCTAAGTAGTGGTTGGACCGACCAACTGACAAATAGACCTTCTTGCAGAGTTAGAAGATTGACCACTCTCACTACACTTAACATGAAGCTCGAGCCAGGACCTGCTTGACATAGCATGAACACTAAAATCAGGGGAAACAGCTTTCATGGCTCGTTCCCAAGGTAGCAAATAGAATCCACCTTCCAACACCTCTAAAGCTCACTAATGAGGATTTTTTAATATTTGAATTCATAAAAATGTAGTGTAAGAAACAGTGTAAAAACAACAAATGACAGATTGTGGTTTTATGTTCTTTTCTGTGTAGTGTCTGTGGAAGAACTGTTTTCTTTCTTGACACTAAGTGAGTGCATTTTGTTCATTTATTAGACTAAGCAGCAACCTGGTAGCTGGTTAGCACGTTAGCATGTTAACTTCAGTGAACATCTCTGCAGCACAAGACACAGATGTCTCTGACATAACATCAACACTCTTGTCTCTTCACATTCTGTTGATGTTGATTCATTTTTTAAACATTTTGAACTAATTTTGGACACATCTTACAAATTCCCCCTTTAATCAGAGAACTTTGGAGATGCTCGTGTCACAGCTTCTGTGTAGTTTATTAGAGTAATATCAGTCTTGGCAAGAAAACAATTTCATTTCCAAATCTTTCAGACCCCTCCTGTCTCTGTCAGTTCGTTCTTGTGATGCCACCCTGTGCTCCTCACCCGTGTTGTTCTCCAGTGTCTCCCTGTGGTGTGTTTCTGTTTTTTTTTTTGTTCCTTGTGTTCTCATTGATTTGTACTTTTTCTTTGTTTGCACTTTATCTTTTGTCTTTTTTTGACTCAGTTTTGGTTTGCCTGGACCGCTGGTTTTTGTGTGTCATTCAGCTGATTTAACAATGCACGCCTTTTGTTCCTCAATCCTGCCTCCCGTGTGTTGTCTGCATTTAGGTCCTCACCTTATTTGCCAAACCATGACACTAACCGTGAACCCGCATACACCTAAACCACTTGCATGTAGCTCTGTTACACATTAACACTGTATTATTTATTGTTGGGTAACGTTACTTTTAATAGCATGTTACAAGATTACTGCCATTAAAAAGTAACTTGAAGTAAATGTGCTGCAGTTCTTTAGAGTTACCAAAAATGACGGTAGACCTCTTAGCGACTTGTTGCACATGTTGGTTATATTGTCCAAATGGAGTGTAGACTAATGTACATAAAGAGAAGACAGATATACAATATAGCATATGTACAGTATAACACTTATAGTTGTTTATTTTGCTGACAATGAACTGGGCAGAGGCAAACAGTATTTGGCACAGCTGTCTCAATAAAAACAATACAACATGGGCTCTTACAGCCTAGTATATGGTGTTTACAACCAGTATTGTGGAGCTGTGTTCAGCCTGCAGATCATTTCTCAAATTTGAAGAAGAGCTCTTCACAGGTGACAAGCACTTATCTTTGAGACATGACCTGTATTTCACTGTGATGTTGTTCTTGTCCTTTTCGCCTCCAAAATACAAAAATAGTGGGAAATATTTCCAAAAGGTTAATGCTGTCCTCTCTGCCAACTCACTTAACATTACTCATTACAACAAAAAAGTAATCTGAATACTTTAATGGATTACTTTGTAAGAAGTTACCCCCAGTACTGCACATTACACTCATTAAACCAAATCCCATATGAATTGTGCTTCATTTCATTCTGATGTCAATGTAAGAGGGTTCCGCGGATTTATTCTGGTTGTTCCTTTATTCCAGATGTATAGCTGTCATAAGAAAACATGAGGAGCGAGCATTTTTAGGGATGAGGCCCCCGGAGTCAAGCCACCAGGGACAGAAAAGATTCATGGTGCTACGTTGTATCAATTCCTCTAAGGAGGTTTTTTTTTTTCTTTTGGCGAGATAGAGTGGATAAAGACGTGACATCTCTGCTGACATCTCATTAATTCATAAGCTGTCCCCCGTGGCAGAGGCAAGACAGGAATAATGTTACAGTTCAGAACTGCAGCAGTTTCTCTTGTTAGCATAGGGGTGACAAAGCAGTAGGGTGTAATGAGAGTTTGGGTGCGCCACGCTCAACAAATAAAACCAAAGTGAATGCCTGCTGAAAGAGCATGCGTTCCATCAGACATCAGCAAAATGGTGAACCCTTTGGAACATCGACAGCTTGCTTGTTCCTGCCGCTGGAGCCGTTTCGTGTTGAGCTCCAACTTGAAATGGGAAATGGGATTTGACTCACAGCAGATTGTGTTGAGTGCCAACATCAAGCTTTCTCCTCAGAGGAGAGGGAGAAAGAAAGAAAGAAAGAGTGCGCCATCTTCTTCCCTTTCTCTCCTCCTCTATGTTCTCCTCCCTTGGCGAGAGCTCCCAGAGACAGCGGGGAGTGGAACTTGTGGCATTTACTGATCAGCAGAAGCTTCCAGGAAGGATGCAGGGAGGATAATGAGGCTTCCTGGGCAGGCTGAGATCAAGGTGGATGTAGGCCACGACAGGAGGCGGTGCCACCGGTCAGGACTCACCGTAGGTCCAAAGACTCTCCTCTAAACGATGACCTGTCTAGGTTCACACACAAAAAAAACCCCCACTCCTTTTCTTTTTTTATCGGGTGAAAAAAGGTGTTATTTCTATCTGTTTGCAGTCTGAATATCACACGCTTTTCTCAGTGGGTTTCACAGGGCCAGAGAAGCAGCAGTTTGCAAACCATTCTGAGAAGACAAAGAAACATCCCTGTCAAATAACGTTAGTATGAGTTGAGGATCTGAAGGTGGGAAATGACATGCAAGAAAAAGAAGGAATTTTGTAGCAATTAATAAATATAATAAAGTGAAACAGTACATTGTTCTTTGTATACAAAACTGATGAACTACATCAGTTTTGTATGCTTAATCTGCCATTGTGCAAAGAGATTTACAATTTACTGAAATCTGCATTAACTGACTCTCCCAGTCACTTGCAGTCAGAATAAATAAGTTGCAAATACAGTGTTAACACATTAGCACTCCTTAGAAGTTTGGTGTTTTTTTTTTTTTGTTTTAATTGTAAGTCATTTTTTTTACTCTCCTGTCTGCACTGTGCTGGCCTCCATTAGCTCCTGAGAGATCATCATGACTCTTTATCTGATAAATGTTGCACTATGCTGTCTAGCTTTGTCTGCCGTGTCTGCTGGGTGGATAGTGTATGGATTTTTAGAGCTTTTTTCCATGTAAACAGATGCCTGCTGTGTCTGGAGGACAACTGAACCAAAACAAAATTCACAGACTAGCTAAGTTCACTATAAAAACTATAACATGAGCTGAAACCTGAGAGTAAGATGTTCTTAAATGTCAGCGTGTTCAGCTCTCAGAGCTGTCGTAGCTTCTAACTAAATCTTTCGGTCAGCTGTTTCAGGAGTCATGTTTAGTTACTTGCTGGTGTAACTAAACTGGTGATGTTTCCCAATGCTCCCTGCAAATCAAACCTTTCAAATGATTAAATAATGGCGGGCGTTTATTGTGAAAAAATTATAGGAAAAGAAACGTGTTTGAAATTGAGTGAGTGGACCCACTTTGCTCGCAGTGATTCTTTGATGGTACTGTGGGGATCAAAACAAGTGCGTCACTGGCAGCGCCTTCAGAAGAAATGCAAATCCCTGCTGGGCCAAGTCAAACCAAGTAGCGCCAGACCGGCAGAGGTAATCGAAAAATGGCAATGGTGGCCCAGCATCCATGGATGTCTCACACACATATGCTTGTAGATGTGACATATATCACCATATACTCATAATAAATACATATTCAAAACGCATCCAGAAGGAATTAAAATTGTTATTTAGTTTTTGTTTGATAAAAAAAAATAAGCCTCAATACATAACACTTTAGATTGATGTCACTTGCTTGTTACAGGTTTCAACAGAGGTTTAGCTGGAAGCATGTTACAGCCAGATGTGGCTGTATTATCCGCGAAGGATAATAGCGGTGCATCCTCCAAAAAGAGAGAAAAGGGTACATTTGAAGGAGCCTTCCAATTGGGACAGCCTTTGCATGGTGTTGTGATGTAACTGGTCTTCAAATATGTCCTTCGAATGATGTCGTCCCTGAATTGGGAAACAGCCACCGTCTCTGGTTTAGGTTACGTTAGATTGGTGTACTGTTACTATTCTGAGCTGTGTGCAATGCTTTTGCAAACTTTAACCAAATTCCTCAGCGTGCATGTTTTCTTCATGGCACCAGTTTCAAGATATAACATTGTTACGACATGGTAAGTTTTGTTTTTTGTTTGTTATGTTGGCTGCTGAGCTGCTGAACTGTGGCCCATCAGAGACAGGGCTGAGCATCGAGGCGATAATGATGATGGGTTCACTTACTGTTATATGCGAAATGCACTGGAATGGAGATGCAACTGGGTCACTTAGGGAAAAAAGACCTAGCTAATCAGTGACTAAGTACCATGAATAGTACAGAACAAAAGGATCAGAATCTGAAAAATGATTCCTAATTTATATGGCTAGATAACTGCCCCAGTGCGCCAGAGTCCAAATGGAAACTTTTGCCTCAAGGCCCCCTTACAGGGGTAATCTAGTTATGTTCCCTCATAATTGTGCAGTATAATATATAATACATCTATTAAAATCAAATTAAAAAGCAACAAAATGAGAATACTACATAGAAAATAGAATTCTGGAGTACAGTTTTAGCGTAGTTTGCACTAATAAATAGCCCAAATTTATAAATGAATTCAAAGTGAATAAGAAAAAATGAATCGGTCAACGAAAAAAATGTAAAAGTGCTTCCATTTGAGCACTTTTAAGATCATCAGGAGGCTGGCTCAGTCTGTGTGCAGCTTCGCCTCGGATCAGTTTGCCTGCCACCATTATAAATGTATCCTAATTTGACCTCAGAGCGTTGATTTAATGGTTAGATTGAAGTCAACATATTATTGTGTCAATCTAATTGTGCTTTGGCTTATTAACAGTGTTGATACTGCTGCATGGGGTTGTAGCTGTCAAGCTCATTCAGTAATCCACAGGTAAAGTTTGCGAACGCGAGATAAAAAAGTGCTTTGAGATATCAGCATCTATGTGAGCTCGCCTGCATCCCAAACAAGTCTGGACAATCCTGACAATTCAGGCCGCTCTTTGAGATGCGGAAGCCTTTTGAAGTGTGTGTTTGATCTGAAACCCTGCTGAGTTATAGCCCGGCTCTCCGTAGACAGATGCTGTTGCCCGTGGTTGAGGGGGCTCTCAGGTGATTCCTCCCTATGTTTGTGATAACTTTCTCCCGGTTGAATACAGGTTTCCTCGCGGTCACTGTACCGCTCATTAATAAAAGTGTTTTTTTTTTTATCGGATGAGTGCTCATTTTCCACTCGATTGAGTAATTTTGTATTATTTTTTTCAAAGGACATATCAAAGGACATAAAACAAACGCTCATGCATGAATATTCAGGCAAAGTTTAAGTTCAAGCAAAAAGGAGAGAAAAACAAGCGTTACGGCCTTGACTGCGTATGAAGTCCCATCATGCCACTTCCCATCTGCTTTGATTTATTAATGTGCTTACCCTTAACCTACTGCCACTTACCCCTCGCTGAATCCTCAATGAAATATGTATGGCTGACGCACGACAACAGGATGTCAAAGAGGAAGCCTGAGGAACACTGGGGAAGGTGAAGGGGAGGAGTCTTCATCGTCAGGAGTCCTGATCTCATTTGAAAGGTCGTCTCGGGTGAACTCCCGCATGGAAATAATACTCTGTGAGGCAGACAAATGTGATGGACTCATCAGAGGAGAAGGAGTGATTTGCACTGCAAAACCTTTCATCCAATCCAAATCAAAAATTAATACTTGAAATAAAAAGATCGAGAGAAGTAATCCAAAAATACATTATCATTTTATCATTTTAACTATAAAGGCAAGATAATTAGTAAATAAACATTAAGTCATGTAATTTTAATATGACAATAAATGACAACTGTTCATAGGACTCATCAAATATATAACTCAGCTGTAAGCTTTTTGATTGGTCAAAGCCTATAATTGAATATGAGCATTTATGTGCTCGGATGACCCAAATCACACTACATGTAACCTTTACCTGGTCATGAGCTTCAGTTGAATGAGGATACCTCTATGCAACCTACATATACATGCAAAGTGTGAACAGTAAGAACATAGACCGAAGTTATTATAGTTATTCTTATTGGTAGTTACTTCTGATTCTGAAGGTTGGATAAGGCATACGATTAGAACAGTTGTGTTGAAAAAATAAAAAATAGTCTTAAAAATACAGTGTGTCTATCTTCCACTTGCTTGTAGGTGCTTGTAGGTTGTAGGTGCTAACCAGATCATGATCCTCATGACAGGAGGTGGTGCTCATACTGCTTTTGTTCCCTTTAGTTGCAGATCATTAAAAGTATGATATCAACAGCAAACACTTTACAAGTTCCCTCTGACTGTGACTAAATAAGCAGCTTGACTGATAGTAAAATGCTGTACATCTTTTGTACACAGGGCAATTTAAAGTGCTTTACATATGTAATACAAACAATAACAATAAAAAAAAACAAATGATAAAAACAATAATACTCCAAAGAAATGATTAAAACAATAATAGGAAGCAAGCAGCTAAAAGGACGAAATAAAAACATTTAAAGAGTATCCTCTTGATCATTTCTGAGTCTCTGATCCTTACAATCCTTATTTTTTAGGTGGTAGAAGTCTGATTTTGTAATGAAATGTAATGTGGCTGCTGAAGTTAAGGTCTGAGTCCAGGATAACACCAAGGATTCTGACTTGATTTTTACACTTCAAGGACAGACTATAAAGGTGAGCTGAGACTTTAAGTCTTTCCTCATTAGCCGCCAAAACAATGACTTGAGTTTTATCCTTATTCAGCTGGAGAAAATTATGGAACATCCAGCTGTCTATGAGTTCAGTGCTCTGTCTCAGGGAGTCCAGTGTACCAAAGTCATTTGGTGACACAGCTAAATAAATGTGTGTGTCATCTGCGTACGTATGATAAGAAATAGTGGATACAAAAACGTTACTGGGAGAAGATCTGATGTGTGGCCACCAAGTGACACAAAATAATCTCTGTCCTGAAGGGCAGGACCTGAACCGACTGAGGACCACATTTGAGAAACCAAACCAGGGTTCAAGTCTGTCAGTAAGTATGTTCCTGCAGCAGCTAGGTCGAGCAGGGAGACAGACGAATACGGGAGGAAATTTTTGATCAATTCTTAAAGCTTGGTTAGAAAGTTAACAAGCGATCGTCTCTTCCAGGAGCTACAGTTGGTGCCAGTTGTGTCGATAAATAGCTTTTTACAAGAATACATCACTTGTGCTGTTAAATTGCTCAAGAATAATGGTCTGCAGAGGGCAGATGTCATGGTCCTGTCACTTCTGTCTTCTTTTAATTGTGTTTTTTGTGTCCTTCCTGTGTTCTTCTGTTCCTGTGCCCCTCCCCAGCCTGATTTTCCACTGCTTTGCATCAGAGAGGTGATTAAATCCCCCAGATCTTGTGGGAGATGCACAGAGAAACACACTACTAACTAACTTATTTACACCCTGTGAGTTCTGATAAGAAAATGCCTGAGGAAAATGAAAGAACACACTTCAGAGAGTTAGTTAACGCCAGATTTGTATTTATCCACACGTTTGTCCCTTCGAATACGTTTGGGAAAAGCTCTTGTCTGCAGTGTGATTGCAGTCTCATCAGCAGTATTTAGTCAGACCTGCCTCATTTGATCACAACACTTTCGGCCTTGAAAGAAATCTGTGAAGCGTGTTTTGTAATTTTCTGGAGGCATTTCTTCATCAGAGGCCATCCGACGTAGCTATGTTGGGTTTCAGTGTGTTTCTCCATGCGTCACTGCCATTGACTTAAACACAGCTGTCACCACAGTCTGACCCTGAAGCCAGATTCTGCGACATAATGACTCTTCCTTACTTCTTAAGTTCCTTGGCCTGGCAGCTTGAACTGGCCGCTCCTTTCTTGCTCTCTTGTGTCCCCTGTCCATCACCTTCACCTGCACCTCACCCCTGCGATCTCAGTCTAATCACCTCACACCAGTTCTGAGTAGCTGATTAGTTCATTTTTGAGTGCTGACTGCTCAATGAATACTACCTAAAGTTACTTATCTCTTAACTATGGTTGTTGCTTATTTCGTCATGAATATTTTGTTTCAGAAAAAATACGAGAAGCCATATATCTACGGCCTTTAATTTATTTCATTAACAAAGGACGGTGCTACAGGACGTTCTGTGATGAAGATTAGAGGTGATCAGTCTAAGGAGAAAAGCGACACACTGCTCCTGGTTCTTCCAAGTGTTTGTCTGCACTGTGTTCTGTACTTTCAGACTTTATATTCCTGCCTCTCTCCCTCCAGTCCGCTCTCTCATGTTCCCTGCTCCTCCTTCATCATCTTTATTCCTCTCACTGTGGACCCAACTAAGCGGGCGTATGCCTTTTCTTTTATTACCCCTCCTGCATGTTCACCCTCCCATATTCCCCACATTTCACTCCCTCTCACATGTTCCCTCCCTCACTGCCTTCTTCTTCTCTCTCTCTCCCTGTCTCTGGGGAGCCAGTTACAGCCCATATCTCACAGAAACAGGCCATCCACCAGCGGAGGCCAGTGATTTCCATATCGGGGAGGAGGGGGAAAGCCTCACTGTGTTCTGCTGCATTGACAAAACCTACAAGAGAAAAGGGTGTGGACAAGAAGATCACAGAGGGGATTAAAAGTAGAAGTACCGGAGACAAGAGAAGGAAAATAAGGTATCTCAACATGAGAAGGTCAAAAGGTCTAAATACACTTCTGGACCTGTCTTTTACTGCCCCCTCCTCCATCCCGAAGGAGCAAGTGAGGTGTAGGATGAACTGTAAATGGGATGATGTAACCTCCCAGGGGGGGCTAAGTGTAGGGAGTGATCACATATTCAAGGTCAGCACTTATAAAGCATCCTTGGATGATTTTTCACGACCTCAAGATTAACACCGCAGCTCTCCCTTGAGTTTCGAGGACTCTAATGTTAGGGCTCGCCCTGTGATCAGCGCCCGCGGGGAAGGGGGGAAAGGGATAGTGTCATGGAGAGAGAGCGGAAGAGGAAGATGGTGGAGGAGAGATCCGTACATAAAGCAGATAGAGAACGACAAGCAAGGCGAACGGGAAAGACGGAGGAAGAATGAGAAGGCGTGAAGGAGAAGAGGCAGATCAAGTGGAGCAAAGCGAGGCAGACAAAAGAGAAAAAGGGGGAGAGAAAGAGACGGGAGAGGTTACGAGAGGCAGCGCAGCAGGACGACAGTGAGGGAAGAGTCGATGCTGCCACTGGGTACATATACATATTCCATCTGTAAAGCTGCCTTTCTTAGGAAACACCAGTACCCCCCTCCTCGTCTAGTTCTCACCCTCCCTCCCTTCCTTTAGCTGCCTCTCTCCTCATCCAACTCTCTCTCTCTCTCTCTGTCTTCTCTCTCTCTCTTTCTGAGAGCACCGCAATAGCAGTATGAATAATTGAACAAGCCTGAATCGGGATTGAGAATTTCTGTTGCGGTTGTGTCTGCTGGTGCAGCAGGCAGGCAGGCAGGCAGGCAGGCAGGCAGGCAGGCAGGCAGGCAGGCAGGCAGGCAGGCAGGCAGGCAGGCAGTCGGGGTATTCGTGACAAAAACAAAACAACAAAACAAACAAACCCTGTCACTGACTCTCCTGGTTGCTTCAGTCCAAATGTGAGCACATGTAAACACACTATTCCATGCACACACGGCCAGAGCAGGCACTCAGTAAGTAGCCGTGGGGATTTAAGTGAAAGGAGAATATGCAGCTACAGATGTACTGGAGCCTTTTTCAGCCTTCTGTGACATTGAGCTTATGTTCAGATTCAGAGTCTGAGAGGAAGGGAGAGCAGGCGTTGTTTGATATGAATATTCCCAAGCAGATTTCCACTGAAGGGGAATATCAGTGCAGGATAGGATCAATTGGTTTCCCCAGTGGAGAAGGGAAAAAACAAAAAAACAAAAAAAAAGCACATGTAAAGGACAAAAGTTAGAAAACCACTGCAGGAGATATGTATGTGTTGTATGTGAGAGGAAAGAAGAGACAGGAGTGCTGCAGTGTGTGTGTGTGTGTGTGTGTGTGAGTGTGTGTGCGAGGGAGGGACAGAGAGCAGCAGTGGATGTGTAAGCACACAGCCTGTGTGTTTGTGTGGACAGAAAACAGACTGAGTACCTGCTTAAGTGCCTGTGAGATGTGGAACAGAGGGGGAATGTGTCTGTGTGTGTATGAAAGAGCAGGGGTGTGTATCCACACGGTGTTCTCAGGTCGGGCCACCGCTACAGCATGTGTGTGTGAGAATTTGTGTGTGCTCCAGTTCCGGCTTAATTGGCCCAAATCTGCCATTCAGTGAGACCGCTTCCTCGCCCCTCCATGTGGCCTCCTGGGAGAGATGGAACATAAGTGACAACATTAAACTAGCTTTCTCTCTCTCTCTCTCTCTCTCTCTCTCACACACACACACGCACAAACACACACACACGCACACCTGCCCACTCACCTTACCTCCTTCTGGGAACAACGCCAACGGGTGTGCAAAGTAATTAGGTCAACTGTGAATTGTTTAATGCATATTTACAGGTATAAATTAAACACACACACACACACACACACACACACACACACACACACACACACACACACACACACACACACACACACACACACACACACAAATTCTCTCATGATATATCATTTTACCTGCAAACATTTGAATCCTGATGTTTGAAGGTAGAATGACGTTGTGACAGTATGCAGGAGTCATTGTCATAGTCTGCTCTCCTACACACACTCTCAGCAAGACAAGAACTTTGTCATGATTACTAACAGCACATGCATGCGAAAAACACACACACAAACACACACAGTGGCACATGCACATTTTAATACTCAACAAAGAACAAAGACAGTATTACCCATGGCTGTGGCACAGGAGGTAAAGCTGTCATCGGAGGGTTGACGGTTCAGTCTCCAGCCCCTGCAGTTAACATGACGAAGTGTCCTTGGGCAAGATACTGAACACCAAATTTCTCCTGGTGGCTGTTCCATCAGTGTGTGAGCATGCGTATAAATGGCTACAGGATGAGCAGGTTGAGGTCTCTGCTACCATTGTACAAATAGGTGAATGATGACTTGTGTAGTAAAGTGCTTTAAGTGGTCGATAAGACTGGAAAAGCACTATATAAATGCAGTTGTTTTACCATCCATTTAACTCTGCAAAGGTTAGTCCAAAGATGAGTCTATGGGAATCTTGGTTGCAGTCTGTATTAGATTGTATAGTGCACAGTGGCGCAGTGTTTAGCACTGTTGCCCCACTGAAAGCTGGGTTTGAATCCAAGCTGGTGCAGGGCCTTCCTGTGTGGAGTCTGCATTCTCCTTGTGCTTGCATGGGTTTACTCTTGGCGCTCTGAGTTCCCTCAATATTCATATTAGATGGCGATTTTGTAATTTAGAGAAAAAAAACATCTTCAGGATCAAAATCACAACATATCATAACAGCATCCATATGACAATAAATTGTTGGGGGAGACTGACTGATTTACAGGTGGAAACATGTTTAAAAAAATTTCAAAATAAAATTTCAAAAATAATTTGGAAGAGGTTCTTGTCCTGTTCTTTTAAAAAATATTTTATTTGTTGTATCTGTATTGTATATGGCAATGTTAATGTCTGCCAATGTATTCTGCACAATTTAAAGTCATACTGCTAATGGTTAGTGTGTAAACATAGCATAAGAACTCCTTCATTTCAGAAATTGGAAACAGGCTGCTTTTTTTTTTTGCTAAACCTCCACACCATCCATTGGTGGACATGTCCCACAGTGAAAGTGATGATCAACTAAAAGATTTCAGAGTGTTTCTCTCCTGATTGCCCATTTTTGTCTGGGTAAGATATCCTGCCGTATGCTAAACTCACAAAACACCTGGTCCTACAGATTTATATATTGGCTCCATTGTTTCGCTTAAATAGCAATTTGTAAGGCAGCTCCTCTGTCATGCTTGTTGTGTACAAACCCGAGCTGAGATGTGATATTTCATTGTTAATCCAGTTCAGGTGTTAAAACTGAACAGAAGGTGAGGCATTAAACTGTACGGCAGCCTCACAGCTGCAGATGTTAGCCTATTCTAATCGGACACATGTTGTATTTAAATACTAATGCAAAGCCAACAATTAGGGAAATGAAAGCAAATTCTTGCTGCCGAATGAGCTTTTTCTAAAATGCATGCTGCATACTATTACGCGAAATCAGCGAGGGCTAACAGAGCTAGCAGGCCCAACTGTGCTGCAATAATGCTAATGAATGCCCTCATGGTAATTACAAACACATTGCTGCTCATTAGGTGTGAGGACTGTTGGCTTCACATGATTCATCTCTACACAGAGCTGCACTGGCAAGGATATTGTTTTGAGCGTTGCTACTGCAGCAAAAACATTACATAATATAACATATAAATAAGTTGGAATTACATAAGCAAGCAGAGAGATGCAGCAACTTTTTCTTGGATCGGCGGCGAGGGACTGAGAGCTGGCAGATGACGGAGGGAAACAGACAGAAAGAAGAGGAATCAAAGCGATGATTCAGCAACTGTGTGAGAGCCAAGCAAGAGCCATGTGGCTGCAGAGCTCTCGAAGACAAGGGAGAGGGAGCGAGAAGGCGACTCCTGAATTGTAAGCCAGAGGAAAGGACAGATAGGATAGAAGAGCTTCACGCCGAGAGACGGGAAACATGAGAGGAGATGGAAAATAGAGAGGGACGCAGTGATGAGGGAGTGGAAGAAAAGAGCGGTGTTAGAGAGGGAAGATAAAGGACAAGAGAACCCATCCTGATGTGTGTCTAATACCACGTGCTCACCTACTGTACGCGTGATATCCAGTGATGGATGACAAGTTAACTTAGGCTGAGAGAGGGACCACGAGACAATTAGTCGTCTGTCATGTGATGGAGAGGGATTTAGTCACAGTATTTTACAGTGAGGTCTCTGCATTACTGGAGTGCTTTAAATCACACAATGATATATTGAATTATATGATATGTAATATGACATATTTACTATTTTTGCTCCGTCTTAGGATTTGACAACAAGTACTATCTGCTCTACAGCCCTTACAATCAGCAGTGCATTGATCCCACCAACAAATACTGCTGTGTAGCCAGCGCCTGATATAGCTCCTTCCTCTGTGCTATAGAGTCCCGTTGTTGTCCAAGAGTGATTAATGGCACATTTGTGAGTCACTCTGTTGGACTGGGTGACATGTTTCTACATTGTGATGAACACGGACACTGTAGTTTGAGTCCACATGCATCGTCCTGCTGTTAGAACTTAGGAGAGAACCAAATGTGTTTTAATCCACTGCAGAATACTGTCCACAACAACTGCTCTACAACACAACTGATTGCAAGAAACCACAACTACAGTTACTCAGCTGTTTTATGCACTCATTTAGACTTTTCAAAGAGTGAAACTGTACTGTTTTTTAAAAATGCATTCTTCAGGAACCCACTGTGCATGTGACCAGGGAGGGCAGTGATGGGAAGATTTTGGTTAAGTAGCCTAAGACTGTGCTCATGTAAAAGTACTTTTACTTTTCATGAACACTTACAAAAGCAGAAGTAAAACTAATAATCATAGAAATGATTTGGGTAGTGGCTTCTTAAAAAAGTAAAGAAGGAGAAAAACACTGACACGCTCCTGTCTTTTCCCCGAGTCTTATTTGCTGTGGATCTGACTGGAATGGTTTCAACCACAGATGGTCTTCATCATGTAAAGAAGTGAACAGAAGTGTGATGCCATAACAAATCATTACATAATCTGCCACATATACACAAGGACAATATTACCAGTCTATATCTATCAAGTATGATCACAAAATATGACAATATTATATACTTTCATAGATAGAATTTCTTGTTTCATTCTTTGGTTGTTGTCTCCTCTTTATATCATAATTTAGTAAATAAATCAGCACATCTTGCGTATGATAGAGCATTCCTGTTAAGTTATCATCAGTACAGATGTCCCATCACAATCAGGAGAATCTGGTTCTTTCTCTTTTCATCAGGTTCCACCAATAAGCATGGTGCATGGCACTTGGCGCAAACACACTGCTAGCTTGAGTATTTACATAAGGGCAGAATGCAGGAGCAGTAGTTTTGAAGCATAACATACTGTGTCTATATGTTTATTAATTATAGATGTGTTATTATAAATGTATTACAACAACAGACACTCTCACAGCTCTCAGTGAGCAATGGTTTCTCTGATCTTCTACTGACTTCATACATCTGCAGCCCGCTGTGCTGTGCACTATTAATTCAGCTGTGAATAGTACGATTTGAAAGTCATACTCCTGCTGCTCTCATCGGAGTCATGAGGAGGCCTGGCTGTGGTAGGATCCATAACTGAGTTCCAGCAGGCCTGGGAGGAGCTGACCACCTGCCTCTTAACGGAATGTGCACAGATGCATAACATAACAAAATACAAGTAGCGCCATTAGAAGTGTATCCAAATGTAACCAAGTAAAAGCAATGTTTTTTTTTTGTTGTTGTTTCTCAAAAAACCTCATCAAGTAAGAGTAAAAGCTAAAAACTTTTCAAAAACTACTTCAAAAAGTACAATTTACCGAAAAGGTACTCAGGTTAATGTAACCCACTACTCACCACCTCTGTTAGTGGGACTAAATCTATTTTGGTAGTGGTATACTATGTTCTGGAGGCATTTTTAGGATTTTATTAGATAATAATTATAGAGAGACAACAGGAATTAAGGGAGAGAAGCTAATATTGTGATACACACAACACCCATTGTTGTACTCGTGAAGCTGAGGGTGAGACATGCAGCTTTACATTTTCCTGTCGTTGGTATAACGTAGTGTCGTGTTCATTGTAAACCGTCAGCTTTATGTTATCCTGGGAGTCCTGTCACAAGTTGTGCACAACCCACAACCCACTTTCAGAACCCCTTCATAAAAAGCCACAGAAGCACTCCTTGCTCTTGGTTTTTTAATGGGATATATGACCGTAAGCAAAATAATGCTCGACTCGTCTTTTGATTTAATGGACCAAAGCTGACAGGGACATGTTAATGTTGTACGTCTGCTGGAACATTTGCTGTTGGCTGAAATATTTATGTTGGAAAAGGACACTTGTGTTGACCATGGGGACCCCCTGATCCCTCAGAAGAGAAGGTTCTGAAAGGTCTTTGAGTCAAGAAAGGCACATTCCACTGTTTTCTAAGGTCTATCTGCTCATAATGACAGTAATACAAACCGCATCACAACAGAGGGTTCTGAAAATCACTGGAACCCTCCATGTTACTATTACTCTGATTAGTCTTGATCAACACATTAATAGCCCTATCATGTGAATTAAGTTTTGTTTCTAATATTAATGATATACTACAACTTTGACGGGAACAAGCACCATCCTCTTATCCACAGCAATGTACTATGACAGAGATGAATGAGCCCTAGCAGAATGACAAAAAACATTTAAAAGTAATCATTCAAAATCAAAGAGAATATCCTAAATGGAGCAAAAGCATTCAGTCATGTTGCAATAATCCATTAGGAAAAGAAGTGTTTTGATGCTCTGCAGCAGAGCATGACCCCGTGAACCAGAGACGGCTACACATGGGATAAGGGCCGGCCTATTCCCTGTTTGGTTTCTCCCAGACCCCCTTACCAATTACAGCATTGATATCCCAAGGAAAGACAACTTGAGCCCTATGCACACTGCAAAAATCCCTTGGCTCTGTCTAACCACACACAGGTAGTTCATTAAAAATCCTTCTTCTGGCCTTCCCTCATGTGCACATCTCCCTGAGGGGACCTCTGAGAATCTCTTCTCCTCTCTACTCCACTTAACTATGCCTAAAAAGGACCTCCACTCTGAAGAACAAGCAAAGGAGTCTCCTTTATGAGGGTGTTCACCACCATTCAAGACACATTTTGTCATGTACTGTCTCTGAAATGGAAAGAGTGCACTTTTACGGAGAACTGAGCAGTCTGAGCAGAAACTTTTTACATTCAAAAAAGTAATACATGTTTGAAAATGTAGAACATGTAATAAGAAACCAAGCAAAACTGTCAAAGAAGAGTTACATGTCTAAAATTAACAAGAATATTATATTAAAATGACAATGATTTTACAGAAATTTCAACTTGTCATACCAGGACAAACACAGGTGTGATTAATAGTATGAATTACCTGCTGGCCAGCTGATGCTCTGTGTGTAGTGTTTGCACGTTGTCTCCATGTCCGAGTGGGTTTACTTCAAGTGCTCCGGCTTCCTCCCACAGTTCAAGGACATGCAGGTTAACTGGCAACTCTAAATTGCCCGTAGGTGTGAATGTGAGCATAAATGGTCGTGTGTCTCTATGGCTGCCTATCTTAATGACCCCGCTCAGACCTGATGATAACACCCATCAAGATCACAAGTGGACAGCTGTACTGTAAGTACAGGTGTGAACGCAATGCACCTCGGGGGTGTGAACACCTGGATTTGAGATCCAGTCACCCAGACTACATTTGGAGGTGGCCTGGGACTACATTCTGAAAGTGACATGTAGGTACATTTGTCCTGGGCAACACTGAAGGACCGCCTCCTCAACTGACCTCCTCTCAGAGCAACAACATGAAGCCACAATAACATGCAGAGTGGATTGCACACTAATTTCCATGTGGTTCATGTAAATAACATGTTTGGGTTCTTTAAGCCTTAACATCTTAATGAATGTTTCATCTGAGCACTGAACAAGTGGCTCCAGACTCCCTTAACAAATCGTGTGGTTTTAAAAATAAAAAAATGTTTTCAAAGGGCAATGGCACATATTAAGTCATTTATGTCTTCTTGTAAATTCGGCTCTGTTCTTTTTACTTTAGCAGCTGTTTGGACACACTGTTTCAACTGATATAACTTATTATACTAAATGTATGAAAGACTACGTCTTATTGATGGTAAACAAATGCAATTTTCCAAGTGCAGTAAACAGTACACATGTACTAGTACGGTCTACTTTATTGTCATCTATGAGAAAGTCCTAGTCTCCCAGTTGCTGAGTTGTAACCCTTTGGACAAACTCTGACTCTTATTATTTGCACACCTAATAGCACCCATTAATGGGATTAATGTGATATCTGCTGTAAAAAAAAAAATAAATAAATAAAAATAAAGTCCTTTAAATCAGAGATTACTTGATTGTCCGCACAAGAAAAACAAAAGCATTCATTGCCTTAAATTACCGATGTTTATGTGTACCTGACAAGGCCCTCTAGCAGCTGAGATGGGCCAGCTGAGATGCAGCTTCTACTCCATGTAGGTCTTGATTTAACTATGGCGTGGACATGGATATGGATATATGTTTTATATCTAATCAAACCTTAAATCTGCTTTAACACATTATATATCAAAACTATGTGTATGTGAAAGTAGTCAGAGTGGTGAACCCATATATAATTATGAGCCATCTCTGCAGTCCCTGCAGAACATTTTACTGTCAGTTCATTGTTTTGGTTTTGCGGTCTCAGCTCTGCTGTTTAGGTTCACGCTCTCTGCTCTCGTCAGCCTCATTTACAGACACAACAGGCGGCTGCTTATAGTGATAAAGCTCGATACACCCACTGTCTACCCACAGCAGACAGATAAAGTTAGCAACAAGCTAATGAAGATGACAAAGAAGCTAAGCAGCCATATTTCCCTCAGGAATAGGTGGAAATCAAAACAGTATCTGCTCTGTATCTGCTAGATGTCTAAATAAGCACCCGTCTGCTGACAGGTTTACTGTTTCTACTTGATGATAAGATATCAGTGTCATGTTTACAGCTTGTTCCCACTGCCTGACAAATGCAACACTATCACTTGAAGAGAGTGTTGGTATTTGCCCACTGTGCAGAGCTCTGGAACAGGTTCAGTATCATTTTAAAAAAAGGTCATACTTCCTGCACTAGATGTAAAACAGATATACGTTTGATTCCAGAATGTCTCATTATGGACGCAAATACTAGAGATAGTTGGCTGGAGAACAGGTGCAGCCTTCAGATAAGAAAATGCTTACATGGGTTATTTTGGAAGTGACAAATGATGTAGTTGGTCGTTCAGAGGCCTTGTTACCAGGGAACATAAAAAGGAAAAGAGGCATCCCTGTGCCTTTGGCGTTTCAAAAATACTTCGAACACTTTGGTTGCCAATATTGCTTGATCTTCGTGTCAAATCTTAGCAGCTGTCATCCTGTGAAACACACACAACACGTGTAGAGGGAAGCAAGAGGGTGGAAGGAGGTGAAAGAGGAGAACACCAGGAGACAGGCAAATGGAGGACAGAGTCAGCCAGATGCAGATGAAACCCAAAACAACAATTCCTTTATGGAATCCTCCATGTTGCTTTGGGGGATTATCAACCGATGCCAACACACTTAAACAAACATGCATATTCACCTGCACATGAACACTTAAAGCGTGTCTCTAAAGCATCAAAGACTGTTACCTTTGGTCAGAAAGGCACAGGGGGGTGGAGGTGTGTTCTTTCTCTTCATCTGCTGTGAAGCTCTTTATGAGTTGTGTCTTCATCCCTTTCATCTCCATCCAGCTGAAAACCAGCAAGAGGCCCAGGTATACTGTAGCCTCTACAGGAGGGAGACGCAGACAGACATACAGTGAATATTTCATGTCTGTGGAGACTTTCAGCTCACCGAGAGCTTGGGACCACATGAAACACTGTTTGATGGTTTAACCAAGTAGTGCAAAATCAGCTGGAGAAAAACCCCTGGGATGAAAGGGACTGAAAGCACTTTGTCTTTACGTTCTCTCGGAAGTCATTCATCTGAGAGGACTGGTGAACCTTTTGGACCACAGAAAAACAGAGTGTAAATCTCTACCCAGTCCCCATGAGTCTGCGGAGTCGAGTATATAGTATGTGATAGTTTGTCTGCCTACATACTCACCAAAATACAAAAGGATGCTGTTTGTTTGTGTTATATTTAATCCTTATTAAATCACTCAACAAACCCAGGATACAAGGTCTGGATGAGCAGCATTTAGTTACACACAGCCGGCTGTTGCTTGTTCGTGTACAGTGTGAAACCAGAAGTTAACAGTGAGTGCTTTTAACTTACTAACCTAAAGTTACACCACTTACATGACAGTGCCTATATAAAAGTTTTCCCCCTTTTATAAATTAAATCATGGTTAATAGGATTTGATTTTATTTGACAAAAGTGTTGCAAAAAACAAAAGCCTCTTTAATTTCAAAGTGAAAATAGATTTCTACAGATTAATGTCAATAAATTAAATATATATAATGTAAAATAAGCATAAATATTCACCCCTTTGAAAGTGACTGACCTAATTCAGCAGAGGATCAGCCAATTAGTGAAATGGAGATCAAGTTCAAGGTCTCAAGTGATTGTAGTATAAAGACACCTGTGTCTGAGGGGATGGATACAAAAACATTTCAAAGTCACCGAACATGCATCATTAAGAAATGGAAGGAACATGACACATGTAAATCTGCATAAAGCACAGACTGAGTGACTGGGCAAAAAGGAGACTAGTGAAAACTCCAGCAACAACAAATGTTCCCCAGGGTCTTCACCCTTCAGAGCTTTGTGGGAAAGTGGACGGAAAGAGGAAGCCACTGTTGAAAAAGCTCATTAAATCTCCACTAGAGTTCACCCCAAAGGCATGTGGGAGACACCAAGGGCAACTGGAAGAAGGTTCTTTGGTATGATGAGACTGAAATAGAGCTTTTTGGTCATCAGACTAGAAGCTGTATGGTGGACATCAAACACTGCACATCACCACAAACACATTATCCCCACCATGAAGCGGGGATGTGGGGATGCTTCTGAGCAGCAGCAAGACAATGACCTGAAGCACACAGTGACAGCTGCACAGAAAAGGTGTTAAAGTCAACAAGGAGTGTTCTGGAGTGGCTGAGTCAAAGACCAGACCTCAGTCCAATAGAGAATCTGTGGCTGGACATGAAAAGGCCTGTTCACACCTGATCCCCCTGAAACCTGACAGAGCTTGAGCAGTTTTGCAAAGAAGAATGAAGTAAAATTGCAGTGTCCAGATGTGAGGGCCTGACTGAGATCTATCCAAACAGACTCAGTGCTGTGATTGTAGTGAGAGGTGCATCTACTAATACTGACTTGAAGGAGCTGAAAAAATTTTGCAATCACTTATTTTACATTATATATTTTTTATTAACTTACATTACTTTGTAGCGATCTACTGTCACTTTGCCATCAGAGTTTTGTGTTTATGTACATTTTAGACTTGACCTCAACTTGTTGTGATTAACTTGAGAATTAAGATTCTTTGTTGAGTTTTATCTTGAGAAATTACTTTAACCATTGTTGTGGTACTTGATTTTGTGTCAAATCACCTGAGACTTGAACTTGCGTTGGTTGACTTGAGGCTTGTTTTTGTTTCGAATCATTTGAAGCTTAACATGAACGTATAGTTTACTTGAGACTGGACTAGAACTTTCTGGAATTACCTGAGACATCTGTAAAACTTATCTTTATTGATCTGAGACTTGTCTTGGAACTTGGACTTGATTTGAACTTTTTGCAATTAAACTGAGACTAGCCTCAGACTTTTGTTTACTGTCTAAAACTTGACTTTTAAGGGGCTCCCTGTAAAGATTTGTCACAATTTACATGTATTGATCACTTTTTTGTTGGCCATATGTGAGTGGATTGTAATGTGATGTAAAAATTGAGACCTCTTGGTTGCCTACACATCCCTGTGGATTTCTTAGTGAAGGAATAAGGTTGGAATTCATTCATGCATGTTCTTGAGTGCTGTGACTCGATGCCTTTCTGCTCTGCAGAGAGCAACAGTAGCCAACGGTAGTTTAGAAATGATGTCTGCAAACATAAACTAATGACCACAGTTTCACAGGGTCTCTCTAACTTTGTGCCTGTTTTCTACAGGATATGAGAGTTTATTCTGGGAAATACAAGAAATCACAGGCTGATGCAAAAACATATAAGACAAGTTACTACACAAAGAAGTTGAATTGGCAGATTGATTAAAATAAAACTTGCAAGGGTTTTTTTTTTGTTTGTTTGTTTTTTTACCCTTGAGCTTTCCTCTGCTGCTCAGCATTGTTGTGTCTCTTCAAAGACCAAAGAAAAGTATTTTCAGATTAATGCATACTCCTCTGCAATCCCTGGGTCTGGGTATCTCTGGAACTTGTTGACTCCAATCAAAAGAGAACTGAACAATTTTCTTTTTACAAACAGTCACGGCTCTGACCTCTGTTTCATTCGCAATTTGGTGTTGCTGCAGATCTGCTAAAAACATCCCAAGGGCAGCCACACTTTTGGGCATCATTTGTCCTGGTCAGAGCTTCAAGAATTCAACTGATTGCTGAATCAGTTCTCTGAGTCTTGTCATGGCTTTTACAGACTTTATTTCCCCATGGTGAAGTCTCTGCCCCTCATGTTAAGGACAATAATGGCACATTCAAGTGTCAAATTCATTCATGTTAAATCAGTGTTTGTGAGTTTAACAATATGAGCCAGAAGCTAAAACTAAAGTTGCATAAAGTATTAAATGACTTTTAATCAACTTTACAGCATGTTTAAAAGATCAGGGCCAGAACCTTTAAAACACAGCTTTCAACCACAAAAGACAAGGAAAACATTAGTTTTTCAATGCCAAATGAAACCCGGAGACGGGGAAAGAAGCTTTTTAAAGATCTCTCATCTCAACTCATTATCAACCGCTTTATACTCTTTTTTCAAGGGGTCGCGGAGGTTACTGGAGCCTATCCCAGTTATCTCTCTGGGCGAAGGCAGGGTACACTGTGGACGAGTCGCCAGCTCATCGCAGGGCCCTTACTGATGGCTGAGGCCGCCACGCAAGGTACCAACTGCACATCAGGAGCAATTTTGGGGTTCAGTATCTTGCTCAAGTATGCAACACGCAGCTCAGTTCCGCCCCAGGGGAGCCAGGATTCAAACAAGCAACCTTCCAATCACTAGTCGACCTGCTCTACCCGCTGAGCTACAGCCACCCCTTTCTAAAGATAATAAACATATTTAAACATTTGAATAAGACTATAAAAGGAGGTCATATAGTTGATAGTGAGCCAAAACAAGCCAGCTTTTGAATGGAGCAGACTGCTGAGACTGCTGCTGAGAGAGCAGTGCCAGAGCTGTCAGAGAGGGACAGCAGGATCACTGCCCTCTGTCAAAGGCTGCAGGCTCTAAATAACGAAAAAGCAAAGATGTCCACCCGAGTTTCAACTGCTCGGGGCCTCTGAAACTCAGAAAGTGAAAGCAAAGACAGAAGGGAAGATAGAGGGATTGCAGATGGGATAACTGTGGAGCAAAACAGAGAACAGGAAAGAGGAAGTAACTGTCGGATTCCTTCAGCGAGTGTCAGTTCCTGATAGACCAGTGAGATGGATGATTAGAGCAGAGATCCAACCAAAAGGTCCACCGAGGAGGTAATCTATCACTATAGAAACTCCTGTAGCATTAATACTGCTTAGGCATTGCCGTTTCTGAATCTGTGCTGGAGTTGGTAAACTCTTGATTTAATCACAGTTCTTTACTATTTTTTTTCGCAGTCCATCCAGCAAAGGATAAATGCCCCGTGTTATACACAGTGACATGTGGGGCTACTCTTGCATATTTAGTTCACCCAACAGTGACCCAGCTGTATCTGCACATTGTCACTGAGCTTCTGCAGCTTGACTTCAGGGAGGAAGGATCGTTATGAAATTAGCACTAGAAACAGAAGAGGGCCACATTTTTGCATTCAGTACCAGCCCACAGTCTGTAGGGTGAACCAACTACATAATTACACATTTTGAGTGAACTATATCTATTCATTACTCCATCCACACATTACATTTGACAACTGCTTTCTTGCCTAAAGGTCTATGAACCAGTAGTTTTTTTTGTAAAGTGTCTCTTAAGACAGCAGATCGGACCGTGTAGGCCACCATTGTACAATTAACATTATTTGTCAAGGGGAAATTTGCAAATAGTGCTGGTTCTACACAGGCCTCATGCATGAATACAAGTTATATTTTCAAGATGAGGTTAACATCTGTGGCTGTCTTCCTTGGCCAGGGTTATTTGATCACAATTTCAATTGATCCTGATTTAAAAACCAGGAAATGCAGATGGGCCAGACTACTACAACTCCCATCCTTTGCTTAGTGAAAAACAAAGTTTTTGATTTGGAGGTTTGTTGATTAAGACATGAGATGTATTTATGCAGGGCATCTTAGAGGTTTCATCTGGGCACGGTGTGTCCCACATGCCACAAATTGAATCTGGCCACGCCTAGACTGTCTGTAGCTCATGTTAGACTCAGACACTGTTGTGAAAAAACTTTACTAAATCCAGTGTAATCAAGTTTTGATGAGTTTATGGTAGGAGTGTCTTTTTGAAGATCTCAGAGAGAATAAAAGCAAGCATCCTGAGAGCTCTGAGCCAGTGGGGTTCCGGAACCCAGTCAGGTTTGTTGGTGTTGCTGACGGGAAAACACAGTAAACTCTATTGCAACAGATTCTGCTTGTCATGGTCCTGTCATCCTGGTTTGATGGTGTGTGTGTGTGTGTGTTACATTGTTTTCTGGGTTATGTGGTTTTCTTTTGCCTTTTTCCAGCGTTCTGTTTTCTCTCCTGTTCACCCGCCTGGGTTTGCCTCCACACCTGTCTTGAGTCTTAGGTAATCCAACTTCATTAGCATATTAAAGAGAACATATAAACAACACGGAACAACAGATGTACACGGAGAATTAAGACAAAATAAAAAAACGAAGAAGAGCAAATAACACAAGCAGACAAAAACACATGAAATGTAACAAATGATAAAAACACTACATAAGAAACCCTGCTACCTGAGTTTTTTTCCCAGTCTGCTTTCCCTTCACACCTGTACTGCATCTCCTTTATTAGCCTTTCATTATTCCAGCTTTTCCAGCCTATCAGCACCTTCCTTGTTTCTAGTATTTTTCCGTTCACTTCCTTCACCAGTGCTTCCTGCACCTCATCCCATCATTGTATTTAAGCTGAATGTTTTGTGCCATCATTATTAAGCCATTTGCTGTGTTTCTGAGATCCTGCCTTTGATATGTTCCTGTTATGCTGCTGTTCTGTTTCCGTCATGTTCCTCCGTGGATCCCTGTTCTTAGTTTTGTGATCCGAAACCTCATCCAATATATTCCTGCGTTCAGTTTTATGCGGTTGGGTCCACTCTACTTCCTCCAACACCCATGTCCAGCTGACTAGCATGCTAACGTTAGTTCTATGCTATCCGTACAGACCAAACCAGCAGATCTTATTTTGAAAGATCTAATTTTGAAACTTAGCTAACTAGCGAATGTTGTCATATTAACCGGGGGGCTGGATGTTGACAGTGACAGTTCAGCAAGAAAGGTGAAGAAGAAGATGAAGGGGGCGTCCCAGTTGCCAAAAACAGGAAACCCCACCAGAGTGAGAATCCCCCCCATTGTGGCTGCAGTTGGATGATATTGGCCCAGGGGTGTGGAACTGATTACCAGGGCCTCACTAGGGGAGGGGGCCCTCGAAAGGCCTGAAATAAAATTGTTATTTTTATATATATATATTTTTTATTTCTAAGTAATTAGTGTCATAACTAACTTAAAATTGGCAGAATAAATAGGAGGAGAGACTTTACTCTGTTTAAAAAAAAAAATATATATATATATATATATATATATATTATATATATATATATATATATATATATAGATATATAGTGGAGGCTGTCTGAGGCCCCTCTCACCCCTCACAATACATAATGATTCAGTCCACCCCTGCAGCTGCAGGTGCAGAAGATTAAACAGCTTAACGAGCGGAGTGGCTGCTGCTCATCAACATGTCTTTACCCAAGAAAGCAAAATCAGGGAGCCTTGAAACGAAAGGAAAAGGCAGAAAGGGAAAGAAAGCAAGGAGAGGGAAGACAACTCACACATTTCTTTCAAAAGAAAGGTGAGCACAGTTCACAGCTAGCACAGTTTAAGAACAGTTACAGCTAATGTCAGCAGTTGTAAAGATTGAAGGCAGTCAGACAGCCATGAGTCTAGCTCAGTATCAACAGCAGCAGGTTCCTCATCCTCATCTCATCCCTCATTAAGTGCTGACTGAAAGTTATTATTACAAGTAATCATTTCACATTGAGGTCGCGGACCTTGCGGTAAAAACAGTTCAAATTTGGAGTGATATTTAGCTCCTTTCCCAGTAATATATAGTGTATATATAATATCTCTCTATAAAATCAAGGAATCTCTGTCTGTGTCCATCTGTCTGTGTATATGTGCCTCAAATATCTCTGCACATCAGGATCAGACTGACCTGAGAGTTTCAACATGGCTGCTGTTTGGTTCAAGGGTGTGCAACGTTACATTTGTTTGGACTACAATGATACTGTTAATAAACTATTCATAAATGCTTTTATGAATTCCGCGAGCATTGTCAACTATAGCCACCACAGTCATGTGTGCACCAGAGCCAATCACTGCAGAGCTCACTTCCACGACATACGGCGGTTCAGTCCCGTTCTGTGCATCTAAACTGACTGTTGTGGATCAATGAGACTAAATGAGTCCGTACTGAGTCTGTTCCGGTCTGAGGAGATCCGGATACGCAAGGACAACAAAGTGGAATTGGAATCTGTGGATGTTCATGTGTAGTTAGCTGTTAGCCCACCCCCACATGGCCCACCTCCCGAGTCGACGGACCGGACGCATCAGCACTTCCAAAACTGGACTTAGGGTAAATAATGTCCACCACGCTTTTTCGTGAACATTGCTGTCATGTTTGCTTTGTGTCTGGTGCAGGAAGGGAGGGACGCCAGCAGTGATACAGACAAGGACAGAGATGGCGAGTTTTGAGAGTTGAGAGATTTGTGACATTTAGCGTGTTTGGAGTGTTTAGTTAGAGTGTTATATAGTGTTTAGTGTAGTGTGTTTAGTGTGTAGTGTAGTCATTTTTTTGTGTTGTGAGCCAAAACAAGGAGGAGACTGCTGAATGCGGAACAGGCAGGAATGAGCTGAGGAGCTCTGAGCCTGAGGCACTGCCTGCATTTAAATGTAAATAGTTACACATAATTTGGTAAACTTCAAAAACTTAGGCACAAATTTAGCAAACAACAATTTTTTGCATTATAACTTATGCAATTGGTTCATTAAACATATTTGCGGTTTTCACAGTAAAAAAATCTAACTTTTTCCTACTCTGATTTTATGTTATTTTGTGATTTTAGGTTTTCATGGGGCCCAAAATCTCTGGAAGCGCCCCTGGTCCTGCATATAGTAGTGATTTTTGCTTTCAAGGCTAAGGCTATTTTGTTTGGGTGACTAAAGGTTTCTTAATAAATAAACAGGAGCACATCACCTGGACAGTACTCATGCACCGCATTGATGTCAGTACTTGATGCTGTCAGAGCTTAGATTTATCTCTGACAAAGTCATCAAGCTAATGCTAGCCCGATTAGCTGGCTAACAGACATACATCTGCTTAAAAATTCCCCGCGACATTTGTAATGTCTGCAGGAAAAACCCAGATTTGACTTTTAGAAATGAGAATCCTAAATGCAAATGCTTGGATCCAGTGGAAAAGTGATTGTATTGATAGAAGCATAACACAACCAAGTGTAATGGAAGCAAAAAAGGAGACAGTGAACATCCCCAAATTAACTTATAAAATTAAAATGTCATGTCAAGGCTGTTTTATTTCCATGAACCAACTCCTACTTTTCACATAACAGTAGTACTCATTAAAATATTATATATTCTATACTTGGCATCAGTTGCCAAGCACTTTGTATAACATCAGCACATTTTATGTATAGTGCGGCATGTAATATAACCTGCCATCCTTCTCAAATGCCCCAATCCATCCATACTGTATCTACAGTATTTGCCCAGTCACCTACACTATGTGCATCCCTGTGATGTGGGATGGGACTGCGGTCTACACCAGCTGATCCTCTGACCCCTCCTGCTGATCAATACTGCCCCATCTGACCGCTTCTATTCCTGGCCACCATCCCTGCAGAGTCAGCCCCCGTCCCCCCTGCCCTTCTTTTCCGCTCACCTCGCTGGGACCGGCCTGGCACTGTGGTGCCCGCTGCCAGGTCTGACTCATTTAAAGAGAGACAGTCAGTGACGACACATTATACGCAATGTGTGCGCTACGATGTTTCCTATTTCCATATATAGTAATATGGTAACATCTTACTGTATAAGTGAACATCAAACACAATCCAAAGTCCTCAGATATTAACAGATGACCAACACTCAGAGCAGATCAGGGAGATATGATTTATTTACAAAGGCTCCCAGTGTAAAAAGCCGAGTGACCCAAAAATGTAATGAGAACAGTGTATAAAAAGAGGCAGTCTGACCCATATCCAGTTTAAATATGGGGCGAGTACATAAAAAGACACAGTTAATATGACGGTCTTGGCCAAGACTAAAACAGCTGCGCTTTTAAAAGCACTTGAAAGTTAGTGAACACACTCTCTCTCACACACTAAAACACACGCACGCTCTCTCATCCAAACACTCTCTCGCACGCATGCACACACACACACACACACACACACACACACACACACACACACACACACACACACACACACACACACACACACACACACACACACACACACACAGATGCCTGTGCAGTGGAACAAGTAGAGCCAATTAATCCCCATTATCTAGTAGTAGGAGCCAAATATCTATTTTTTTTCCCACTGTTTATCTTTATAAAAACTAAACTTATCATCATACAGTACCCAGAACCAGGTGATTAGATTTAAATAGTCCACTTTTTTTAGCAACTGATGAAAACGGTAAAAAATCAAATCAAATAACTTTTTGGGCTTAACTTAGTAAAAGTTAAGCCCAAAGGCTGTTGTTAAACTGGAGTGTATTACAGTAGAATCTGTGACTTTCATGTCATCCACCAAGCTTGACTTCTGGTGTTATAATAAAGGCTGATTTATGGTTGCACGTAGGCTCTACACAGAGCCAACACAGTAACCTACACAAGTGGCCTACATTGTAGTGAGCATTTATACATGTTCAATGGCCTGTCTGTGTTGCTGGCTGTGGTGACTCCTTCAGCTAATCGCTGTGTCTCTGGGCTAAAGACAGCAGACAGGCAGAGCGTCTGCAGGGCGGGATGCCCCTCCATGCAAACCCCACTTGAACGACTTGGTTTCGTCAAGCCGGTGTTGGCCACTTGCAATCTGCAGTTCTTCCAAGTGAATGAAACTGCATGTTACAGTGACACAGACCGCAACAACTGGGATCTGCATCACTGTGACATGCACTTCCATTTCTGGGGAGGTGCATATCAGGCTACAGCTTAGGGCAAGCGGCAATGCCATGGGTATGCCGTTAATTCAATTAAGTGCTTCAATTAAGCACATCCCATTCTTGGTATGAGAAAGAGTGTTAACAGTTACTGGCTGCAGTGGGACTTTTCAATTCAGTGGGCCAATGCTCAGCACAGATTGGTCATCTGCCTCCATCATTTTTACAAAGCTGCTAGTCAAGTGGTGTCAAAGTGATTGCTTGATCTGCTTTATTGTCTTTAATGCTGTACTTTTTCTATAATGTATGGTAATTAACGTGTTATAATGATAGTAGTACCACTTGTTTGCACACACAGACAGACAGACAGACACACACACACACACACACACAGGAGGTTTTCTGCCATTGTTGAGATTGCTGAGTTCCTGAGATCCTTTGCTGTATCATTTGCAATCTGAGAAGAGACAACAAACAACAAATTAATGCACAAAATACATACAAAATATATTCAATGTGTCTACAACATTCAAAGACAAAAATGAACCATAGTTTTAAAGCTGTTATTCAGCATACAGCATCTGCCCACAGCCCAAATTGCAGCTCAAAACATCAGAGATATACAGCCTGAGTCCATATCTCTGATGTTTTGAGCTGCAATCTGAGCTTAGATAAATCTCAGAATCCCACAACCTCAGAGTACATCTAGAGACTTATTTCTGAAAGTTTTATTATGAGACAGTGGTAAAATCTTGAGTGTGAAAAAATAACCACTTTCCACACTTCACATGTACTTGTGTTGGTAGAATCGGCACTGTTTCCAACACTGAAATCAGCCCCGTCCTACCATAAAGTTTCACAATATGGATTTTTTCAGCCGAAACTGACAATAACTTCACATTTTTGTATTCAACAAGTAAAAACACAGTGGAATAAAAATGTCCTGCACAGAGACTGATGTCACACTCCCTCTCTCTGTTTGCTATTATTATTATTATTATTATTATTATTATTATTATTAGTAGTAGTAGTAGTAGTAGTAGTAGTAGTAGTATTATTACTATTATTATTATTGACCTTGTTGTTTTGTTTAGGAGCCAGTCTGGCTTGTGTGTGGGTAAATGTGCAACAACCTCCCTTCAGAACTGTTGGACTGCCTCATTTTCAGATACAGCGAGCATGTGTGTGTGTGTGTGTGTGTGTGTGTGTGTGTGTGTGTGTGTGTGTGTGTGTGTGTGTGTGTGTGTGTGTGTGGTCTGACTTGCGTCACTTTTGGGGACAAACACCAGAGTCAAGACCGCATTTGCATGAATTTTGCATTGGAGTGCGGAGATGTTGCTTTTGTTAAGTCATGAAAGTAATTTGGCTAAATATAATTGGCTCCATTAATTGGCCATAATTCCACCAACACCCATAAACAGCAGATCATATAAATGTATCAGGCTGATAAATCATCAGGCTGATATATATTGTGCATTCCTACTCATAAAAGTGCAGATTATTGCAAATATTGGACAATATGAGGTACATGTTGCAAATCCTTCCAGGAGAACATGAGTTCTTCTCTTCCACTGTCCATTTTCACTCTCAACAATGCACTGTTACCTCAGTCGTTTCTGTAAAAGTCACACCATCTTGGGCACCATAATGCATGCAATGCACCGTAACAATATGAGCTTACAGTATTTTGTTATAATGCATCTTCTTCCCCCTAATATTATAGCCTTAATATTACTTGAGGTAACCTAATGAAATAATAACACGACCTGACAAAATATTTTACCTGTTGTAATAAAACTGAAATATCTTTCATTATACAACTGACATCCATCCAGGGCGACACGATTGCATAAGTTTTAGTCTTCTGTCACTGAGGACCTTTGCTGTGGGCGTCATCTTTATGACAGGCACGAGAGCAATCAAAGGTTGATTTATGACCACCAAAGTTGTTTGCTCTCACTGTGGCACAGCAGCATTTTACTGTTACATTAAAGTGTAACACTGTGAGGACAGGAGGTTTCTGCAGGGACAGCATGAGTCCTCCTCCACAGCTTGCACAAGGTCAGTCTCAAGTACTATTCATTTTTCTCAGAACAATCTTTCAATAAGATTATAGTCATCAAGCATTCCCAAAACATCTCTCTTCTTATAGAATCTCTGTGCCAGACATATGAGTGGAGATGTCACTCTGAAAATGATTGGACATTTAGGAGTGAGTGTCCTGCTCTGAGACGCTTCATAAATACAGACCAAGACCTGTTTCTGGGAAAGCATCCAGATGCAGTGGTATGGAAGATGTTTTTAACCAGCAACTCTCATTTACTCCTCAAAGATGTTTTTTTTTATTCTCATATGAGTACTTCTGTAAAATGAATGTAACTGATTTTATCACTATTAATGTACTACATGTAATAGCAAGGTATGTGGAACATTCAAGAACGTGACCAAAAATTCACAACAACACAACATTATTAAGGATGATGTCATTATGTGCCTTGGCATAGTTACAAAATGGTGCATCTACCTTGATTAATCACCAGATTAATGCACCACCCAGCAAGCACGGTAAGTGACCTAAATCAAACACACCCGCTATACTGCTGAGGCCAACAGGTGCATGCTGGGTTTAGTTAAATGCTAAATACTGCCTGAACTTTAACCTTCACAAGGTGTGCTGCGTTGTAAGTGTATGCTACGCGGTCTGTAAGAAACTGCAGTCGCTCCCTGGACCATAGTTGTGTGTGTTAGTAGCTGCAGCCACTGTGGACGATGGAGGACGTACATCACTGTGGTGTCCACTTTGGTTTTATCCTACCATTGATTCTTTATTTAATTAATATAATAATAATAATAATAATAATAATAATAATAATAATAATAATAATAATAATAATAATAATATGCAGACGTTGTAGTTTCATCCTCATCTTGTTAATTCTAGTGTATAGTAAACATTTCTATAGCACATTAAAGGGATATTCCGGTGTAAGTTTAATCCATGTTCTAATGCACCATGACACTGAGTAGGACCCCCCTCGAGAGATAAAGTTTGCGGACCGCTCGCTAATGTAGTTTCAGCATTCTCAGAAACTACCGCACAAATGTTTGATGCCTTGAACTTCACCCTGAACTTTGTGCTGCTTTGTGCTGTTTTTAATGTTGCTGAAGTTTGGTGCTGTTCTGAGCATTATTTGTGGCTTTTTGATGGCGGTTTATACTTGGACCCATTTACTGCAGTGTATTGTTGTCGTGCAGTCGTTTCTGAGGATGCTAAACCTACGTAAGCTAGTGATCCGCAAACTTTATCTGTCGAAGGGGGGTCCCACTCGGTGTCACAGTGTGTTAGAACATTAAACTTACACCGGAATATCCCTTTAACAGTCTACTGACTGATCAAACTGCTTCACAACACTTGTACATTCACACGTACATTCATAAACTGATGGCAGAGGCTGCCATTAAAGGTGCCAATCTGCAACCAATCTTTTTTTTTGGCATTTATAGCAGCCACCGTAAGGGAGGGCGAGGCAAGGGTGTTCTGTTGGCTGCTATCTGGAACTCCGCTACTAGGAGTCACTCATTCCTACACACTGGTACTTTAATTTACCAATTAACTAGACTTTTTCTCACCTGTGCATTTAATTGAGTCAAACTGCTGTAAAGTAGCAGTACATTCCCTTGAGCACAGTATTGCAGTACTCTTTTCATCCCTGATTTTAACTAAGAGGTGAGTTTACACCAAGGGGGCCTCATCTACACAGTACCACACACATTATACTATCATGCCACAGCTATTTCTGTGCTGTAACAGCAAAAACTGGAGGCTAGCACTGTGGCCCATTAGCAGCCTCCATCATTATTTTTCCCCAAACTGTGGAGGCCTCAGCCTGCCTCCCAGGTTCAGTTAGTGTGGGCCCTACAGCAACACAACACAAAGCAATTTGCTCTGAATAGCCACCCAGGACATTTTCAGTACATTACAGAGGCAATCAGCATCAGCAAGTAAACTGGAGGAGAGCGACACTGAGCGACAGAGCAGCAGAGAGAAAACAGAATCAGGGAATTGTGAGAATGACGGATAAAGAAATAGAAAAAGAGAGAGGCAGATGGAGAATGAGCTGTTACCATGTTACAGACGGTCACAGTGCCAGTCAGGGGCTGAAGGGGCAATAAAAGGGCAGCATCACACAGTCATTATAGCAAGAGAGCAGCCATTAGATAAGAATGACTCAGGGTCAGATGAAGATGAGGCCCCCTGCTGTGTCCACAGCAGCCCAGGTGCTGGAGGGGCTCTCAGCAGACCTGATGTTAATATACTGCAAGACATATTGGTTATTAGATATGGAGACATTATGTCATGGCTGGTGATTATGGAGCACTAATATTAGTTGTGTTGGTAGGATTTTATGTGCATGTGTGTGTGTATGCGTGTGTGTGTGTATTCACATGTATATTTGATGACTCAAGCAGACATATTCTTCCTGCAAACTCATCTCTGCAGGTGAATAAACACAAACACACATCAGCTTTGTGCTCTGTTATCAGTACTGTTCTGTCCTTTGCTTTCCTTGGTTTGCAGCTCAGCAAACAGACCACGGTCCAAACAACACCAGGGTTAAAGATAATTCTGGTTTAGCACAACTTGGGTCTTATTGTCATTATTGACAGTTTGGGTTGGTCAGCGTCCTGGTGACCATACAGTGCCGCGTCTGCAACTGCTTCTGGCACAGCTGTCTTGACACCAAAGGTAAAACGGCACGAGATCACCCGATTTCCAAAGCCACGTGTTCAGCAGGAGGGGACAATAGTTCATCAGAGACTCCACCACCTGGACTACTCTGCTCCATACATACAAATAACAGACAAGGACTCAGATGGTTCCATGGCTCAATCTGGGCCAGTTAGACAGAGTCAAGTCACCAAGGTCCGGACCTCGGTATTTACTTCAGAAAAAAATAGACCTACAGTATCTCTTTTATAGATAAAATGAGGATTAAAAAGATCATCCCTATACATTATAACTGTATCAGGAGTTGAAAGGTCTCATCACTCAAGTGTCTATGTGGCAGCACTACTTTTATTATTGTAATATTTTTAGAAATTGCTAAGAGACTGTTGTCTGCTGGCACTCTGTTATTCTACCACAGCCGCGCCTCCACATGACTCTGAGAAGTAGCATAATGGAAGAAGCTGCAGCAGGAGGATGACTTTCAAATTGCACTGACCACTAACATTTACAGATGAATTAGCAGTGCACAGTGGAGCAGTAAGTTTGTCTGTTGTGTAAAACTTCTAAGTTTAACATATACATCACAAATGCTTCACAACTAATTGCTCCCAGTTTCTGCCGTAATGGAGCTAAATATTCAAGCTAATGTGCGTATTTAATTATTGACGCTCATTGGTTTAGCCTGATGAACAGAAGAGCAGAGACTACTGATGTAATGTCTCAAACACAGAGGGTCTTCCTGTAAAAGTGAAGACGTGAAGTCAGACGAGTCATCTGATAGGAGACGCTTTCAGAGAGACAACAGACTGACATGGACACACCTCTTACTTGCTTTCATGTGACCGGACAGACAAACGTTTAGGACACTGTAACATTTTGACTGTCTTTCAATTCACTTTTTGACATGACAGACCGGTCAAACAATTTGCTAAACTATTTTCCAGATCAGAATATAATATATGAGACAATAAGCAAATTATATCAGTTTAACTTCATACAATATAATAATAATGTAATATTGTGTTCACACTTGATACAAACTGGGAATATTCTCCTTGTGTACAGTCGTGGTCTGAAGTTTACATGCACTTGTGAAGAACATCATTTACACAACTTTTATCATTGTAGTCTTGAGATCCAATGATCCAATCCAATTCTACGCTGCTCAGTTTTCAGTGATGGAACAGTACTTAGCCCTGCACTTCTAAGTTTGACGCTGTTGGTAACCATCTACTGTCACTTTTTGAAGCACACCTGTGGTGCAGTAGTACAAAGAGGAAGAAAAGTCACAAAGTTGCTTAAGTAACAAGACAGGTTTTGTGCATCAACCTAACAAAACCGCCATCATTTGACAAGGTTACGGTCCAAAAGTCATAAAATGTCATATGGGGACTGTTTGCCAGCTGTGACTGGATGTTGCATATGGTGTACTTGACGGCAGAGCTCTTCACAAGTAAAACCTGATGCTGAAGAGGAAGGGAGAGCGACATAATTTGAAGCCGAACGTCACTGACCGAGCTGCTGAATATGACGAGCTGGGAGTGAGAACGTGTCAGCTTGTTAAAGCGAGGGATGTTAACATTAATGCCACCCTCCTTGGCTGAGCTTCAATGTTAGCCAGCTTAGTTAGCTTTGAACAAATGCACTCTTCCTTCATCGGTTATACAGAAAGAAAATATTTTTTAACTTGAAAATGCTCACAACACGGTCTGTTACCTTGAGTAACTGGTTCATGATTTCTGGAAAGAGACATTGCTGTTGAGTTTTTCCAATGTTTTTCTTTCCTTGGTTTGAAGCACCACTAAAGAAGGCAGACATCTCTACGACTGATATTCCTCAAAACTTGATAACAGACACCAAAACACTCCAGATGGATAAACAGCACTAGAAGTGAGAGGGAGTTGAAGATTTCCTTTAAGACCTCAGTTGTCACAGCCACCACATGTTTCCTAAACAACCGAGCAAATGGCATAACTGGGATTTCTGCTGGTGAATAAGTAATGAGGTGAATTGCTGATTTGTAGTGGTTTCCCCAAACATTTCCTGTTGTCACAGAATAAAGACATTGCAGCTGCTCTGCATCTGTTCTAACAGAATGCAGGAGGTGGGAGAACAAAGAGGAAAAGGAAAGGAGAGGGTGTCATCTCCTGCTTCTGTGAAATATGAATCTGACAGTGAATGCACATCACAGATAATGTTTTTTAGATATCTGTATTTCATAGACGAGCTGGATGTCTTGTTTTGGTTTTCAACTCGATGTATGATAACAGACTTAAAGTTGGTCAAGCGGGCAACATTGCAAACCGGTGCTTTTAAATATGTAGCACAGGACAATGTCAGATTGACACTGACAGGATGAAAAAGTACAGTGACCCAGTCCAATTTCTTTTTCTATTTCCCCTCTGTCCCATCTAGTCTTAAAATACACACTACTTATAGTAAAAAATATCCTCTGTGAAGAGTGGCCTCATTTTTTTTTTTTTTTTTTTTTTTACACGCATGCTTGTGGCGACACATTTTGACATTGCATTTGTGCTTTTAAAAGCTTATTGTTGCTAAAATGAGACCTTTTGACTTTTGGAAGCAACACCTTGTTGAGAGTGTACAGCGGGGCTTCGGTGGCTCATGACTCAGGTAATTAGAGTTGGGGAGTGTTATTCTATTAGGCTATTATGCCTTTTTTCTAATTAGATCTGAGAAACGATGATGCATGAGCGGGGTATTACAGGGACGCAGCTCTAATCATAGGCAGGCATTTTAAAATAAGATTTTCAGTTGAAATGAAAGGCTGCAACCAGTGTGGAGCTTAGCAGGCCAGGTTAACATTCAGTCTACAGCCTTGGGAGTTTTTGTTTTCTTGCTCCAGTCCTCCATGCTCTGCTGTGGGATCAGGAAAGAGGAAATCTACTGAGTCAAATTACTGCCAGTAACCCTGTGAAATAAATGCTCATCTTTCACTTGAAGCTTTGCTGTGGTGTGGTGTGTTCATTTCTATCATATAAGAGAGGGCCAAGTATCCTGCTAGTCCTGATATTCTACACTGGATTACTGCATTTCCTTCGACTAATGTCACTCATGAACTGCAGCTCATCCAGAGTCATCCTCAGAAACCTGCATCGGCTATTTGTTACTTTCCGTGTAGAATTCAATTTCAGATCCTCCTGTTCCTGTCCAAAGCTTGTCTGGCTCCACAGCACACATCAGACATGCCTTCAGTTTACAGACGCGGCAGATGTCTCATGTGTCACGGTACGAGTCTGCTCCATCTCACCGGAGCTTTCTCCAAATCCAATGACAGAATTCAGCCTTGAGCAACCTGCACCAACAGTTGTTAATCTGCCTGATGTGCCTCACATCTTCTCCAAGGTAGCAAATTCAATGGCTCAATTTATATTAAAGCATCCTCTCTGATCCTCTTGATGAAGAGCTTGAGCTTTGAGCTCGTCTGTGGACAAATGCTCAGACTGTAATAGGCTTGTTTGTGTGTACAGTATGCACTTTATTTCATCTTACACTGAAGTTAATCTACAGTAAAAGCAACCTTTACATTCTTTTTATTGATCTCATAAAGTACGCAGCGTTGTCCTTCAATATTCCTTTTCTTTTTCTCTAGGGCTTGTGTTTTTTTTTTCCGCGTGTCTACCCTTTTTGTTTTAATGTTTTATTACCCTTTCATGCACTTTAAAATGCATTTGTATTAAAGAGCACTCTATAAATAAACTACAAACCGATTGCATCTTGATTTCATATTAAAGGGTGGCGTTAAAGCACTTGAAAAGACTTTCAGATACTCAGACGATTAGAGCTACCTTTCATTAAGCAGTTGGGAAGGCTGGGCGACGCAGAGAAAGAGATGAAAGGTTTGACTGTTGACCTTCAGCAGTCAGGTGCACCGCCTGACCTGTCTGACCCGTGTGTCTGCGCTGGACAGCCGAGGCCAACTGTGCTTTCATTAGCCTGCAACAGTCAGCTGGTCTTTCCAACGCACAACATGGATGAATAACAGAGAGTGAGAGCAGCTCAGAGGGAGCCAATAAGGATCTCACTGACAACAGTTATATAATGATTCAACACATACAGTACATATGGCTGTGGCAAATGTCAACCTCTCAAACAACCTCAATGTGGGTTCACAGGTCAGTGAGCAGGTCGGTCCATTATTTTCTGCCAGACTGAGATACAGCCAATCAAAGGTGAGGAGAAGTTACATTTACTCCATTACTTGTACTATAGAAACCTTTGGGGGTCATTTCAACACAACATGCTTTTTACGTTTTAGAATTTAAGTAAGAAAAAATATATTTTACTCCATTACGTTTGGATGCAGACATCGTGATTTATTATTTTATGGATTCATCCACGTTACTTTAACAGGCTGGTGGTCTGCCGGTGCTCTGCCAAGCCTCCTGGTGTTCAGAGCAGAATAATGGCCTGAGCTACAGCGACAGATCAGGGTGATTAGGAGGATCCTTGGCCTCACTTTTTGTCCTTACTCCACTGCAGAATTCTGGCTTTTATGATACCTACATTTATTTGACTGTGTTCTTTTCAAGATGTAACTAACACAACTAGATAATTAAATGACATTAATTCTCTGCCTGTATTTGGTCATGTTTTACGAAGGGTTTAACCTGGGCCAGGCCATACAGAAATGATAGCACAACAGCAGGGAGGGCAGAGTGCTTCGGCTGGTCTGGAGTCAGTATATGAGAGAACTGCACTAAAACTGAATTGACAGAGAGCAGTTTGAGTGTCTGCTGTGTTAATGCTACCAGGTTTAATATTATACTATATGCATAAACACAGTATATCAAACTAGTACTACTGCTGAGATAGATAGATACATATGAGACACCTGTGTGCATCTTTGTCACTACATTAACACAAACTATGAGGTCAAATTAGGTATTATCTGATGCTCGAGTTGTTGATTATTGCCATTGTTTCGTTCAGCTTTTACAGCTGTAATGTTTTGCTGTCTGGTCTGCTAGTGCTAATCTGAAACGTGTTTTAATGGGTCAGATTGCTGCAGCTAGACACTTACCAGTAAATTTAATAGATTTCACCATACTACACACTGGAGCTTCACTTAAGTGGCTTCCTATCTATGTCAGATCAGACCTTAAGGTGCTTCTGATGACTTATACATTTGTAAGTGGTCTCATCCCTTCATATCTGTCTGATCTCATTATACCTCATCAAATCCGTCGCTCTACTTTCTCAGAATACACTGCTCCTATCTGTTAGGAAGAAGCCAGCAGCCTTTTCTGATCGTACCCCTTTTGTCTGGAACAATCTCCCTGTTTTTATTAGACAGTCTGTTCGAAACTCATCTTTTCATCCTAACTTTCAATTAGTTCATCCTGCTAAACTTCAGGCCTTGTCCTTGTTACCACTATCCTTTAGGCAATCCTTTCTCGGTCTCAGTGAGTCTGTTAACATTGGTATCTATGGTCCACAGGTTTCTTCAGGATTTTTTTATTATTGGAATCAAGGGTCAGTTGGTAGGGCGTGCGCCCCATGTGCAGATGCTGTGTCCTCATAGCAGCAGGCCTGGGGTTGGATCCAACCTGTGGCCCTTTTCTGCATGTCGTCTCCCCTCTCTCCCCTGCACTTTCCTGTCATAAACTCTGGCCACTGTCATGATAAAGGCACAAAAAACCCCAGAAAATATTTATAAAAGCTAAAATATTTTTTGAGCTTTTTTTTCCGCATGCTTATACGCTAAACTCAAACTCAAACAATACTGTCATCTACCAGTCTGAGTTGCTGCCCTGATCGGAGTAGGTACCACAACACCACTTTGAGAAATCACAAACAGACATGAAGTAAAACCACCAATTTGTTTTAGTAAACTCAGTGGACTCAAACAATGTTCGCAATCCTCGTGTTCATGTGTGGAGACCCTGGTGATACTACGAGCAAAGTTTCATGTTGTGTCGAGCCTTTTTAGTGTTTTAAAAACAGCAATTTTGATGCTATGGCTAATTTGCCCCTAGCACTCCCATTTAAAATGAGTTTGACCCATAAATGAAAATATGATGAATCTTAAAAGTGCCTCTTTCATTGTAATTATGCTTTTACACCAATGTTTGACTCGTACACATTCACAAAAAAAGCCTAGTTTGCATTTTGGTGAGAGTTTCACTTTAACCTTGTGTTAGTTCAGGATTACACTGGCTTATGTTGATTTTTGAAGGCGGTGCCTGTTTGCCTGTCTTAGCATTCAATTCAATCCACTTCAGTTTCAAAAACAACACAGCTTAGTGAAATGTGCCAAAAATATTTGGACATTGAACAATAAAAGCAGAAATGCCACGCTGTGACCGGCACCTGTGGTCCAAAATAATCATTAGCAAGTTCTATATGTGGCTTGTGTATTTCTGTAGGTCTGTCTCATATGGATAACTATTTTTTCTTATTGATTTTTATATTTACAATTAACTGCTGTCTGCAGCCCAAATTGCCCCTCAGGGATGTCAAAGCTTTACATCACCTGCCAAGATAAGAATACCAAGGTAAAATCTTTACGCTAATTAGGGGGGATCGGTGAACTGAGAGCAGTCTTGAAACAGATGAGCCCACAAATCATTAAGAGATAATGAGCCAAACCTACAGTATCATTTACATATGTGCAAATAACCTTTCATTTACATAAGCATATTACTGAGCTTCCCTCTTACTGAGCATAGTTAGCAATCTCTCCTACCATTATGATTTTATCTGTTGGCAATTTAAAAATGGAGTCTCAGTCCTGTTGTGTTTTCAGGACAGAAAATATAAGGGCCAAAGAAAAAGAGAAGGAGGAAGGAACATGAGGAAACAACAACATAATGTACAGGCTTCTACAACAGCTGGCTTCTGTCTTTATTGATGTGAAAAAATACATTTACACATCATGGCACACCAATGGCCATACACACACACACACACATACACAAACCACACGTAGGTACTTCTGCAAGCGTATGCATAGAGAAACATTTGCGCACCAAACCCCCTGAAGTCAGCACATTTCTGGATGGTAAACAAGCCTGGAAGCTGCTTAGCCATGCTGGTCAGGCTTCAGGCATTACTAGTGCACATAACATGAACCCCGTCGCCCCCCCCCACCCCCACACACACACACGCACGGGGCTGTAAAGATTAGCAATATTTTCCCATTTCCTCTGCAGGGCAGACGGGAGCGCAGTAGATCTTCAGGGGGGCCGAGCCCTTCACTGGTAATAATCTCCTTTACACTTCACAGTGCCAGGGAGATGAATCACAGTGGATGGAATCACTGTGTGTGAGGGAGGGAAGGGGGCCCTGATGTGAAGGCCAGCCGTTATGTTCCTTGAATGTTTGTGTGCGTTTTGTGTGTGTGAATTCTGGGGGGCAGAGAGAGGCCGATGATCCTGTTCAGATATCATCAGAACAACAGGGGGGCAGAGCTATTTTCTCTAATGAAGATGAGGTTGCCCCCTTCATAGGGTTAAAGAATACAGAAACTACTTCTCAAGAAAATAAAACTATAAAGTGAAGGAAAAATCATACAGACTCTCTATATAACAGCTTTCCTCACTTTTTCAGATGGATACACACATCCTTTCTGTAACTACCTCTCTAGATGGCAGCTTTAATTCCCGTGCTGGAGAGTCACATGAAAAAACAGCATGTCACAGCTTTACTGTCTGCTGTTTGCCGTTTGCTCTTACTGCTGAGATTTCAGACTGAAATATGCTGACTCCATATCACAATCCACATTCATGGTAGGGCTGGACAACAGGGTCTTAGTTCTGAAAATATATCTAGATGCAGTGGTTGCACTTGCAGATTTCAGGTATAGAAGCAGAAGAGACATTCAAGTCATCAGAATATTCAGTGGCATTGTTCTTGGATTCATACTGATGGTCAGAATACAGCCAAGCTCATTTTTACTTGGGCTTCAAATAAAACATATGTGTTCTGCTTTGTGTGGGGATGCATCTCTGTGCCATTTATGTTTCTGAGCCACTAGATTCAAAGGAAACTTTTTAAAATGTGTGCACACACCAGGGACTGGCCAAAAGGTCTCATCCTGTCACACACATCCAAAACCTTTACAACTTCATCAAAGTTCACACTTTTTTATTCAACCTTTAACGAAACAAATATTGAGTTAAGTTAACTTATATTGAGTTTCCTCCAGGCTCAATATTCCACTTTTGGGAGCAGTCTGATGAAACAGAATCTCATGAAAACGCAGACAGCTGCTTTAGTCTCATATTCTTACCGTCTTATGATTTCCATTATTTTTTATAACAGCATTATTATATTAGTCTTATTCGCTTTCCCCATCACCACATTAAACATGATATTGTAGTTTAAATCATGAATGGATGAAGAAGATTGTGATAAACTCTTGATTAATTTGAAATAACTGCATGCAGATTAACTGCCGAGACGTCAGCAGTGATAAAACGGAATTGACGAACATGCCAGATGATGTAGTATGCCGTCTCAGATCCACACTGCGTGACGTTAGCAGTGACCTGACTGATGAGGACATGGCAGTGTGACAGAGACACCTGTCATCGAGCCGGTCCCCAGGAAATGCTGCCTACCAACGCAAACCGCTGACCGACTTCTAAAGAAAGAAAAAACAGGAACCCAAAAATTTATGGGCAACATCTGCGGTGTGGTGACAGGCCGCAAGTCAAGATCAGAGGGTGAGTTTTAAGAACTTGTGCCTTCATGATTCACACTGACGTCTGCAGCATATGTCGTCGGAGTTGACATTTCTATTTATGACAGACACTTATAGCCTCAGTAACACCACTACATTACAGAACATGTAGTCAAGAATATAACTTTCAGCACTGTAATTGTTACTTTATTGTTACTGAGTATATTTTCTGCAATTTCATACATTACCTATTTATTTGACAGTTATAATTAGTAGTTACTTCACAGGTTATGATTTCCCATCAAACCCATGTTCTGCCTCTCAGTGAAAGTTTGTTTTTTTTTTTAATCCAAAAGTATATAGTAGTTAAAGTTGAAACTGTTTTGGAGAGATGTTCATTCAACTGTGAGGTCATTCTGGAGGCTACAAACCACAACCTACAGCATGCTGATGCACTGTATTGTGTACTGTAAGCTGTTCTTATTATTTACTACCACACTTATTGATATAAATTGGGTGGACAAAACTATTAGAACTATGGTGTATGTTACATATGCATTAGAGAAAAAAATCAATAATATAATTTATAGTACCTTAACACACTCTGAGAGGGGACATTGTTTTTAATTAAAAACAAAACTCATTACATCCCAACAAAACTGCAAAAAACTGCAAAACTGCAGTTCAGTGCACAGAGTGTGTCAGTGCACCATGACATTAAAATGTCAGACCTATACCTGTTATAGGCATTGTGCACTGCTACTTTTTAAAATAAAAATCTACATGCTTCTTTCACATGTGTAATAGCAGCAAAAGCACATACTAGTCTATGAATAATTAGAACTTATTAAATGAGTTAATACATGTTACTGAGCTTATCCTGCAAACAGTAGGGTTCAATGGTAATATTACGCATCAATTCCAATGTCACATATAACCTATATGACATAAGACCTCATGTATGCGATGGAATTTTGTTCCATCCACCACGTGTTTCAGAGGTGGAGCATCAATGATACCTGATGTTTCTGACTTTAGCAGATTGTGCTTTTTTTGTCATTTTCTGATGGTTTTTGTGCTTCTGTTATGGATGAGTAGGTTGCATAATTGTTTTGACTGTTTCAAGTGTGTTCATCGCTGTTGTATTCCACTTTGTTGTGATAAGGATGCACTATGCCGATCCAGTAGATACAGAAATGCATACTTAACACAGTGAAGAAAGTGTTTTTTAATGGAATCTTCAGTGACTGTATAATATTTCCATCTTACACACCAAACTCAAAGTCAGCGGCAGAGACCAAACACTGCTGGCAGTGTTAACAACAACAGCTTGCCTGCTGAAGCCCACTGGCTCTTTCCCCAAGAGAAATTATTTGCAAAAATCTAATATTACCCTCTCTTTAACCAGTGGAAGTGAAAGGAGCAGTCTGTTATAGTGGTGGCTGACAGGCACTGGGGGGGTTGTAATTTCTCTGTACTTTTAATATCATATCCCAAATGTTCATGGAGGTTCAAACCTTATACGCTCAATGTGCAATCATTTGTTTAAACCTTGATGAAAATCTTTGCTCTGCTCTCATCATCTCCCACTGCCCATAAAACTGACCTTCATCAGAGCCATTTCTTTCTAATGACTCACACTGACCTCAGACCTAGTTAATCCCATTTGACTTAACTGTCCCTTTAAAAACAGCTAAACACCCAGACTTATCAGGCATGCAATGAACACTGAAAAAGTTCTTGTTGGATCTCATCTATCTGTCTGTCCGTCTCCCTGGTTCCTGCTCCAAAGCAGCTGCTTACCTATAGCCACCCAATCACTTTGAGGAGATGCCCCACTCATACTGAATTCTGATTGGGTCAGCGCGATATGATTTACTGCCATGTCTGACAGCTGTGTACCACAGTTAGAAGGTGATGGAGAGAAGGCTGATTTAGAGAGAGAAACGGAGCAGGAGGGCTGAGAGAGAAGAAAGTACAGACAGGTGGACATAAAAGATCAAGGCGCGATGACAAAAGAAGTGGAGAAAAGTGGAGGAAGAGAGGAAAATAAAGAAAGAGTAAAGGGATGTCCAGGACAGGAGAAAGGTAGAGGGGAAGAGGATGTGGGAAAGATAGAAATTAGACATGAACAAAGAGAAAAACAGGACGCTTGAAGCAGCCTATCTGGCAGTAAAGCAGAAGGCTTTATAAGGCAGCTGAGCTTTGACACTGAAGGGCTGAATGAAGAAGAGGAGGAGAGAGGAAGGTTCCCTCTGCTGCACCCCGTCAGTGAACAGAACAGACATAATGAATAGTGCAATCTGTGCACCCAACAATCTGCACTGTCTATTCAACAGCTGAGATTTACCACCACCTCCAGTGTGTACTATATGTTCTATAACTATGTAGTATTATGCCGGGCTGTCGTTCATTATTTATGAACACAGCAGATGTGCATGCACAGAGAATAAAAACACATTTGCGTGACATTTGAGTTTGAAGTCAAATATTTATCATTGATTCACTTCTCATCCTGCCAACAAATCACCCTCTTTCCTCGCCTGTAGTAAAACACTGTATTACTCTGATGCAAATGAGCTGTAGTGGGTGTGATGCATGGAATTGGATGCGGTATCTTCGGGGAAACTCGCAGGTGATACAAGCCGCCACCACTCGTGTTGACGTACTCCGCACCAAGACGCACATTACGCCTTATGAATGGCCTGGGAGACAAGGCATTACGCTGGGCTGCGGCGAACGAGCCCAGAGGCCACGGCTTCTTTATAGTGAGTAATGATGTGTGTGAGTAGGCGGAGGCGTCTGTGTGTGTATGTGTGTAGGAGCGGTTGGTTTTTACCACAACGACGAGTGAGCGTGGTGGCATATCGGGGAAAAAATAAATGAATAAAAACCACCACATACTCGTGAGCACGGATACAGAGATGAGTATTGTGTGGGGAACGGTGTGAACTGTGAGCGATTAAGAAGACATGTGAGAGAGAGATAACCACACTGGAGCTTCTGATCAGAGGACTGAGATGAGATGCTGATGCTGCAGATCAGCACATGATTATTTCAGGGCTTGAACCTGTGAGCTGCGTCAGTCATTTTCTCAGGGGTCATGGTGAGTGTGAGTGGCCATAAGTTTGCGTACAGATAAATATGACAGACAGATAGCTAAAAGAGAGGAAAATCAAGTGTAGAAAACTAAACAGTAGAAGTACTGAAGCCCACGTTTTTTAAGGCTTTCGTACCGCTGAGGGCTTGACCCGACTCTGCTCGCCTTTTTTTCTCCATTGTGGATTATTGATCGAGGTTCCAAGCGGGCAGCTGATACTGAAAGGTTATGTGAAAACCCTGCTGACCACTGACTGTAAATCAAATGGGTGTTTCTCAGGTCCTGTGTGGTAAAAGGGTCGGGGTACCTGGCAACCCAACACAGAGTCTGAGGTGATCGTGCACAAACAACTCGGACTGCCGTTTGTCACTCATCCTTGCGCTCACTGAAGCCCTCCGCTACACTCAGCCTGCCTCTGAACCACTGCTCACAGTGATGACTGGTGAGTTTACTACTTTACTGCTAGACAGACAGAAAAAAACAAAACTTGAAAACCCAACAAGCAGATAAACAGATCTTTACTCAGCGAGTGATGTTCGGCCCAGCTCACTGTGAGGAGTTGCTCTGGGCAGATGCCTATCGAATGCTGTCTGCTGGATTATTAATATTCATCAGCCAACTGTGATCAATAACACAAACACGCTCACCCACTCACACAAACATATGCACTGGGTTAAACAAACCAAAAATAGCCCCCATCTCTCCAGGTATTATTTCCTGAGATCTCAGGGCAAGAGAAAGAGCTGATTACATTTCAAGGAGCACAAATAGAGTAAACATGGCTTTTAAGCATCCAGAGTCATCATAGTGGACTGTGCTGGCTGAATATGTTGAGATATGTACCCTGGAATAATAAAGCAGTTTGAGGAAGGGAGTTTAGAAAAGTTTACCAGGCAACCACTGTATCATCAAAAATCTACTAAACTTTTCCTGAGGGTTGCACTGTGATTGCCTGGAGGTGAACAAAATCATGAAGGTGTGACCCATGAGGATACATTTAAACATCTGGCCAGTAGTTGTGGGTTAGCTGATGTAGGAATTCAGTTGTAATTATGGAACATGCACCAATAATTACAATAGCTACAAAGTGGATAAAGACCTTAAAAGACCTTCTATTTTTATCATAGCTATTCTCCCAAATGCTGAACATAGGGGGTTTTCTCACAGTCCAGAAACACTTCTGGAGCTTCTCCTTAACAACTGGGGCCGACTGATTTATCGCCACAAAACATGGCTGGAGATGCCACGACCTTCAGGTGACGAAAGCGATCCGGGTGAACGAGACCCACTAATAGCGAAATTCAACTGCAGTAGCCAGCTTCTAACATGTATTGGGGCAGTCACTATCAATACTTTTGAAGGTCCCATATTATACTGTTTTTCATCAATCTCACTCAGCTGTCGGTGGTCCAACAACACTGTATTTGAAATGTATTGCCCAAAACCCATCTGTGGCCCTGAATTTCAGCTGTCTAAAAGTCACCCGGGTGAGCTCTACTGAGAGCAGGCTGTTTCTGTGCCTGCACCTTTAAATGCTAATGAGCTCTGTCTGTTAACACCTGCCTTGCGTGCTACACACCTCTCTCAGGAAAAGGATGCTGCTTACGCTAGCGCTAGCATGCGCTAATGTTTATGGTGGATGTAATGCTATGGCTTGCCGAGAAGCTTTCGTTCAACCAAACCAGTTTGACCCTGAATCAGACCCAGAAGGAGAGGCTCCTGAAGAAGTACAGACTCTGTGGCTGCAGCAGGATGTTTCAGAATGGTTAGTGTGTCTGTATAATATCAGTTTGTTCGTATGTGTTGTTACAGTTACTACCATGTAGCTAATGGCTAACAGCTAGCGAAAGCTGTGTTTGTCTCCAACCCAGTCTCCAAACTCTTAGACACTGTTCGCATCGTCTCTGTCTCTAGTCTGCACATTTCCAGACTTTTTACTGTGACAACCAAGCTCCATTGTAATATCATTAACATTAAATTTGTTTCAGACGTTATTACATAGCGGACCGAAGTGGAGCTAACTAGTTAGCCAATTTCAAGCTGACTTCACCATACTTGTAGGCAACTGTAAATACTATCAAACCGCAGCGACACTTATCACTGGCTCGGGTGCAGTTGCTGGATCCAGTATGGTTGGGACTGATCCTTTTACGAGGGTCAGTGTCGAGGTAAAGCCAGCTTTGTACTGACCCTTGTTTCTGAAGCAGTCCGACTTGAAGTGGTTAGCACACATATACAAGCTAACACGAACCGCAGCTGGCACGTTGTCAAATTAAACGCAACCACTGTCTCTTATGTTGTTCTGTAGCTGGGACAGAATATAGGCACTGATGTTGATTCTTACAACCAACAACAGAGCTATCTGCATGTCTAGCTCTGAGCGACGATGTTGTGAAACACTGTTGTCTCACTGCTGGACACACTGAACTTCACCTCGGGGATGAATGCCCCCCTCTCGGATATCTCCTATCACCACTCAGACGAGGCCTGCCTATGTAAATGACTCCTTTCATTACGTAATGAAAGAAGCTGAATCTGAACAGCCTGTTGGAGTGCCGTGTTACCAGTGTGTGGGCTGCAGAGACCATGCAGGAATCACTTGTTTTCCTCATTCTGGGAGTTGGCAGGGACCAGAGAAAAGGTGTTTTTCATAATATGGGACCTTTAACACAGTAGAATTTAAATACTTTGCACAACATGTCATGATATGGACCTGAATCAATCAACAACAATACTAAACACCCATATGCATTGTTTTTCTGCTGTTTCCTGGTTTAGCTCCTCTTTAACAAGGCATGTCATTTATCTAGTCACCCAGTAGCCCACACTTCGGGTAATAAGACAGCAGGACACTGTAAACATTGTGACATCACTTTTCAAGCAGTTGTGGAGACTTTCTTTGGTGTTGAGAAGCTGCAGCCTGCGTTCACTGACAAACTACACAGCACATTTACTGCTAATGTGACAACTTACCGCTCGGCTCTCTTCTCTGCTCCGCTTGTATTCACCGGCACTTTTTGCCACTCGTTCTCTCACTCCACCACACACTCGCACATAAAAACATGCACTGCCCTTCTCCTTAGGAGCTCCACCACTCTTAAAACAAATGTATCCTAGTGGCTCACTCTGCTGCTATGCATCAGCCCCAGTCACGTAGCATTCACATAGACACAAATCGCTTTGACCAGGTGTTGCAAGACTAGCACAGTACTACTAGGTGAATTTCATTATGTTTCAAATGAACACACAGTAAATCTCAGTTCTATAATATATCAGCATAGGAATACTGTAGACACGTGTCCTGGGTTTTAGATCCCTATTGGACTAACTTCCACTTGACAATTTACAACCAATGTCAATAATTTCTGCCAAAGCAAGTAGTGTGCCTCCAATCTAGCAAGGCAGAAAGTAAGCGTGTGGGTTTCTGGGTGGTTTGTGGGTGTGTAAGTGTGTCCACATTACTTTGTTTCTCGTCACAGACCCACAATAAATGTTTGCTGTGTTTAATCCTTACATGAACAATACTGTAGATACATAAAAAAGAACTAAAAAACGCTTGGCTGTAATTCTGCAGAATCCTGAACCAGCGTTCTTGTCTGATGGTGGGGTTCAGGAACGAACAAGAGGGGTACTTTGGAAAACCAGCAGGTAATTTTTGCTCAGCAAGATAATCCTGCCATGGGGACGTCCTTCTCAGAGTGTCGAGGATTAAGACACAACAAACTGCTAAACTAACAGCCTCTTGTTGTGTATTTTTTAAAGTGACTTTAACATTCTGATCGTGTGTACAATGGACACCTGGCAAACAGCTCTTGAACAGCTTAACACATAGTTTCAATGTTACATCACAAGTCTTGGGTGAGAATCTTATTAATGTCTGAAGCCTGCAGTCAGTGGGAAAAGGCTTCTGAGAGCGTTAATCCCACTCCTGACGAAGCCGAGCACTGCTGCTGACTGAAGCACCTTACAAGCAGGAGCCAAGCGGCCTGCTGGCAGCGACGATGGAGTTACTAAGCAGGGGTGGACTTCACATAACAGCCACTCAATGAAAACAAAAGCCCTGGCCCTGTCTGCTGAGCCTCTCTTCGCCTCGCCGGAAAATCTAATAACCGATGTTCGCAGCATCTCCTCTGGCTCGTCCAAGGCTGACGCGTCCTTATTACAATAGATCGGCTACAATTGATTTGTCTTTAGGAGCCTTAGGGAAACAAAAAGGCCCAATTGATTTTCTGGTTTATAGCCAGGGCATGTAAGAAGTTCGAGCTTGTGGTGAAGTGCATGGCAAGATACTCGGACGCCTAGTGTATGCACGGGGGGGCTGCAGGGGTAAAGACACAAAGGTGCTATGTGGGATGTTGGTTTGAGTGTATGCGCTTTGTGCTGAAGCATCTATTGGAGATAAACAAGGCCATTTGTCAGGTACTGCAGCAGCTCACCTGTCGTTATAACTCAAGTGGCAGGCAGTGTCAGCCCGGTCATCTATCAATCACACACACATCAGGATGCTACAACAGAACAAGACGCTGCTGACAACGCTGGTGGTATGGTACAACAGTGTGGGGGGGACGGTTTGTTAGAGTTAACAGAAAGCACAAAACACAGGACACACACACACACACACACACACACACACACACACACACACACACACACACACACACAGGGCTTTTGTTTGGATTTAACCTTGAAGGAAGAGCATTGAATCTCGTAAGTGGATTAATACATGCTAAGCTTCATTCAAGGACAATTCCTGGACACTATTCTCTGCTATACTTTACATTTTCAGGTTGTAGAACCTGAGACTAAGCGCTCACCAAAGTGACTTGACACTGAACACAACTTGAGGGAGGAATATCCTCAAAAGCTTTGGATTCAAATTTCCCATCATGCAACCTAACATAAAACTTTGATTTGATATTCCCTGCCCCTAAAATACCATCATCTTTCTCTCCAAGCTACTAGTTTAGTTGAAAACATCATCAGGGGAATCTTTACAAAGATCCTCCCGAGCGGGGGTGCCAACGCTGTATGCCTGATCACCTCCTGATCACAGGGCACCTTACACCCAGACTGTCTCCTAACACATGTAGCCTATTAAATATATAACAGTGTTTCCCACATATATATTTAACTTAGGTGAGCCCACATATATTTGCTTAGCCTTTTAGCATTTTACACTTCTTTAGCCCTCTGAGAGAACAACATCACCTGCTGGGTAAAGTGACCGGGATGTGTACAACTGGTGGAGGAAACAGAAAACTAGCCACATTTTTTTGTGCTGTACTTGTTTAAAGATAAAATAGTTAATTCTTGTTGTGTGTGTGTGTCCTTCCCTAAAATCTGAGATTCAAACAAACCTGGCTGGATTTAGTGCATCACAAATTCAAAAGCCAGTCCTTGTCTTATGCGCAAAAACTGGGCCAATGAACCGGTTCCCGCCATCTTGCCAGCCAGAAGTATCAATCTCCAAATGCGACTTAACATGGAGGTGAGTTAATGGCTAATGCGAGTGCCTGTAGCACTCCCATTGAAAATGAGTTTTACCTGAAAATGAAAATACGGTAAAACTTAAAAGGGCCTCTTTTATTGTAATTATGCTTTTATATGAAGGTTTGACTCACAACTATTTCACAATCTCAGCCGGTCCTGTCAACCTAGCGCATGTGGTGGTTGGCTGGGCACAATTCCTGTCAGTCATACATACATTTCTCAATGAGGGAGAGCAGATGTACCTTCACCAAACGTGTCTTTCACAATAACAAACATGACAGACAGTAAAATGAGGTTGCCTGCGAATGAAAATGTTGCACATATTTGAAGTAAATATCTGAACTTTTTGTTACAAAAGTTGATCAGTTAGTAGACAACAAGACTGCATTTTTTACCAGTAATTCTGACACATCAAGACCTTTCATTGCTAACACCTAAGATGGCATGTATGCTTTTTTTCCTTTGATTTTGGCCCTGGTTGGAACCTGGTTCGTCTGGATTCTTTATTCTTTGCACTCTCTGGTGAATTGGAGGCATGTAACAGTGAATGGCAGTGGTATTGTACAGTGTAACAACAATTCAGCAGTAATAAAGTGTCTGGGTTTTCTTTTCAGGTCTACATAAACAAAGCCTGTCTTGTATCATGGCACCAGGCGAAAATGTTGAATATAGCATCAGCCATAAGTAACTCATGACAGTGTATGTACAGAATATACATCCGCCTTTACCGACAAACAGAAAAGATCTTTCCTCACAATTAATTGATTAATTGGTAGAGTGTGTTATCAGTAGATGTTCCAATAATATATTTGCAGCCTGTGAAAAGTAGTTTCTTATGCAGCAACCCATCTTAATAATTCAATTACGTGATGACAGATCAGGGCATTTATCAGTGCACTCATTCCAGCAGGTATTAAGGAGGGTTAGGTTAAGGAGGTATCTGAGGCATTTCCAACACTGGTAGCTGTATTGGAACCACCCTAGCTCTCAGTGTATAAAGCTCCAGGCTCAGCGTGACTACTCCTCAGTAAAATCATCTGCCAGTCGTAAAAAGGCCACAGGAAAAGGTCAAAGCATGATGGGAGCACAGAGAAACAGACAAGTGAACATCCTATTGATTAACTCGTCTATGTGTCTTTCTGCAGCTTTGATTCATCTCCAGACCTTTCTCCTGCCGTCTGAACACAGCAGTGTGCTGCTTGATTCCATGGTGTGACTCAACACAGATATACCGTAACATGTCTGCTGGAAGTGACAACACTGTTACGATGGAAACAGGGACACTAGATATGACCGCTGTCGAGCAGCTAAAGGAACACTTTTTCACACTGTGGCTACCTGTGTCTGAGCACGGCTCCCTTGGTTTACTGAAATCCTCCTGAAGCCACAAAAGTACCTGACAAGAAGACAGTACAGGCATCAGACGGAAACTCTTATTTCAGGAGTACTGATATTTGTTTTCTGTGGGAGCTGAGAGCTGTTATCTCAACTTCACAAGTGAATTACTTTGTTTTCTCGCCATACCAGGTACATTTATTACATTAACGTTAACTTCAAAGCCAGTTTCTACAGATAACAAGATAATTTATCAGAAGAAAACAACTTTCAGGAGGATCACTGAAGTGCACTTGCCCGTGAAGTTGCAGCTGGGCTCATCTTCTCCTTAAATAATGAGGACTGAATTGAACGTTATCTCTCATTTCTGCCTGTGTCAGACCTTGATTGAAGCACAGTCTGATGTGCTGATCATTTATGGGTCTTTGGTCTGACAGCTTAACTCGGTTGCGAGAGCTATCAAGACACCGTCTATGCATGCTGGCATGACAGTCCTGATCAATGATAGACATTTTAAGTGATAAAGGACCTAACCTCATGTTTTTTTCCTGTGACAGTTGGTTGTCTGTGTTATAATCTATTTATAAATAATGAAATAATTGACTCATGATCTTAGTAAAGCACATGAAAATGATTGTGAGCAGGGCCATCCTGGGCTTCCATAGTTTTAACTTCTTTTAACTAAAATAAAATTGAGCTCTTACCCTTCAGTGCACAGAGGTTTTTTCATTGGCAAACTGTCTCAACCTGTCAGTCAGAAACTAAATGAAGCAATGTTTTCTGCCACTTGTTTTCTTCATCTGCCCCCTCCCCAGACCCCAACCATTCATTCCTCCACCCATGTGCCCTCTCCCTCTGTCGCCCCATCTCTCATTCCTGGGGCTCAGCGATTGTTCTTGTTATCGCTGAGGAGAGCATGGGGGCTTTGTGTCAGTGCGTATGTGTTTGACGACGAGGCGGCGGTCTTGAAAAATGAGGCAGATGGTGGCAATTTATCAACACTTGAGCGGCGCGTGGCGGCGTTCTGGCAGAGGGAGGTGAGGCGGCGCAAAAAGCGACACTGAGGGTTTTTCTTTGTGAGACTGGCCATGATGAAATGGATGCGGTTTCTCCTCCGCTGCATCAAATAGACAAGGGGGGGATGGATAAAGAGAGAAAGAGAGAGAGAGAAGGGGAGAGGGAAGGGTCTTTCCTCTGTCTGCAGGCTTCCACTTCCACATCAAGCAGCAGCTTTTCTCCCTCAGCAGTTCCCCCTACATGATCTCCATCACCCCCCCTCCCCCTCCTCTCATCCCAGGGAGTAAGCCTTTAAAGGTTTGCTCTGCAACTGTGCAATGCGCACTTTTTTCCCCCTCACCCCTTTTTTTCTCCATCCTTTGCAATTTGTATCTCTGTTGGCGTGGAAACAGATGACAGGATGCCGATAGAAATAGGGAATGAACAGGGGGAGAAACTTTTTCACAGTCCAGTGATGCCATGTCAACTCTCGCTCCCACTCCACCCCTTGCAGCAACTTTCAAATCATCTCTTGATTAATCTTCCTCCCTCCCTCTGTGCTGTCTTCCCCGTAAATCAGCATGCAGACACACACAACCTCTCTAACCACCCTTACACTTTCTGACCTTTTCGCAATTTATCTCCTTCCCCATCGTCCTATCATCTCTTCCCCCAATTCCCCACTTCAATGCGTAAACACATAAATACACACACAGAGGGAACACTACTGGCCTAACTCAGTGCCTGCAGCCGCCTCAGGCACAGTGTGGAGCTCTCCCCACTGGGAGGGATGCACTGAGGGAAAGACTCATCATACCGACTCAGGGTTCAAGTGATGAACAGCAGCCTAGGAAAACAGAAAACGGGTACAAAAAAAAAAGAAAACCCTCTTGGCCGAAAGTTGTCCTTCACTATTTCAGAAAACACTAATGACTCCATCTGGTTAATATCTCAACAAAAAGCAGAATGTGCCCATGGTTTCATCTTACTGCCAGATAAGGGAGGAGTCTCACAGAGCAGATTAGAGAGGGCTGAATATATACAAAACACAAACAGATTTTTGATGAAGCCAAGCCAGAGAAACTGGAACGAACGAGGGAACAATAAGTGGGGATGGTAAAACAAGGACAAAATAAGAAAAGGAAAGGAATCAACAACAGAGGAAAGGCCTGGGGAGGAACAGAGAATAAATTGTTTATCATAACTCACAACATCAGATAAAACAGGGAGCATTTTGTGTTTTATGTTCTTGAACATGTAAACAGAGAAGAACAATGGCAAGACAAACTGTGAAAGAAAGCACAGACAACTGCAATGATGCACTCATTTTTAAATGACTTTGCACTTAAACAATAATGTGAGATGAGAATGTAATCACTGATGTAGGGGTCTCTGATGAAGGCCTGTTTAACTGCAAGCTGGGCTGCTTTACTGTAGTCGTTGCTGCATACAAAAAAGGCTGACTTGATATTGCCCGAGTTAATGGATTCTCTATGTATTTGTTTCCTAGGTAGAAGATGTTATAACAAAACTAAAACTTTTCTGGCCAAAACTATGGATTTATAACCAAAATGAACTTGCACATGTCAGCCACAAATGGCCTGTTCGGCAGAACGAAGCAGTCGTGTTTCTGGGCTCCTCCTGAGGGAAATGTCTGGCTCTTAAGCTGCTAAATGCTTGACAAGTTCACCAGCTAGTTTCTAACGTTGTCTGTCTGTTGGGCAGGTACAGTACAGCAGGTTTATCACAGCTTCTTCAATGACACAGCGGCTGCTGGGAAACGGGTTGATGAGACGAAACCAAAACAGTGTGCTTAAACTGACAGAACAACTGAAGACTTGTATCATAACCCCATCACATTCTCAGAATTAAAGCACTAAACAAGTTGACTGCCGGTGACCCCAGTGATGTACCACTGTTCCTGAAACTTCACCTATGACTGTACCCACATTACATAACTTTAGTTACAGTGCATTATGTGGAAATCGACTTCATAACTGAGACAAATAAGTCACCACTGACTTTTGGTTTCACACTGGACATGACCAACACTTTCCTGTGTGGAATGTCCTGTGCTCGACCCAACCATCAGTCGGCAACCTCCTCCCTATGTGGACTTTATACTACTTTGACTGACTTCCTCTTTTGCTGCCATAATAATTACACCTGCCACTAGAGATCTCTGGCTGGATTATTACCTGCAGGTTTAACTGTCCATTTTCACTTTTCATGTAATTTGGTCCCATGTAAATAAAAAAAAATACTGATTACTGAAGCTTTAGGGGACTACGCTGGTTTAATACCAGTTACATCTTATTTGACCCCTTTTGTAAATCATGTTTGTCTGTTATGATATCTTTGTACCAAATCCAATACAGAAAGCAACACACACAGTCAGACAACCAGACAGCTCTTAAGGTACTGGTATGCAGTTGAACTATATCATTTTTAGAGGTAAAGCACCCAAAATGCCAGTGATAATCTTTAGTTGCACATGAAAAGTTCATGGATGAATTAAGGTTTGGCTAGGTGGTTGAAAACATCCCTTTCTCAAGAAAAGTTTGATTTCCTGAATTCACAGTGTTCGTGAGAGAAAGAACACGAGTGCAAGGAGAACAGAGAGACACAGAGCTGGAGACAGACGGAGAGAAAAAAAATATCATTAAAGCTTTGTGCCCCTGAGTCACCTGAACATGTTTTATTTACTGTCCCTTAGAAGCAGAGTTGGCGTCAGAACTGTTTGCTCCACAGTCTGGGTCAGACTGTGCCCAGCGCCTGATACACACAGCCAGAGGCTACAGTCCTTCAGGACACACACAAATACACACACACACACACACACACACACACACACACGCACGCACGCACGCACGCACTCACGCACGCACGCACGCACGCACACACACAATGATTAAGATAACTTTGAGATGTGACTACCTATATTTTGAAATAAGAAATAGCACATTCTATCTCTTTCTAACTAAAAGATGAATTTATAAGTAATGAAACCATCCATAATACATTCAGGGGTGTTGCTGTCATAGCCTTATTTGGTGTGGTTTGACCAAGCCCCCAGGAAGAGCGCCACACTTTGAAGCAACATTTGTATTGGCCAAGCTGTAATAACATCATCACGTGATGCACTGGGGCCCAACAATACTTTTTTCCAGAATCTTACATTGTGAAAGAAGCAGCTGTAAAACAATGTATACATTTTTCACATCACATCCCCCATGACACCACTGGTTTAACCATTTGGTCAAAAAAAGCCTCCCAAAAGTCCAACATGACAAGACCTGTGACCAAAAACTCATGCACACACATCTTCATTTATCGTGGCCCAATATGTCAATCAATCAACCTGAGTACCTCTGAGGTGAGGTAAAGGTGTTTAAAAAGTGTCAGTCAGACAGCCGATGTCATACAGTGGTGAGACATAATGATGTGTTCTGAGAAGGAAGAGAAGCGCAGGCGATGAAACATTCACTTCCTCTGCAAATCAGCCCTCCAGTTCATACTGAGCTGGATAGTACCTCCAGCAACAAGCTGTGTCCTTGTAGTACTCTAACTTTTTAATGAGAGTGTCTGCTCCCAACAGAGTGCATCGGTCCAACCTTGGGCCAACTGCCTCTGCATCATTTTCCATGACATTTGAGAAACGTATTTGAAAAGGGCAGTAAAGTTTGTATAACAGCATGAAGTTGATTGAAACAGCCTCCATGGTTCAAACTGAACACTTTCCTGATGACTTATTAATACTTTGGGACTAGGTGACAGTGGTATCAAAACTGAGATAACCAACGGTGAATAACTCATACAAAATAAAAGCAAAAATAAAAAACCGATTGTTTTTGTGTGTGTTGTATGTGTGTATATATATATATATATATATATATATATATATATATATATATATATATATATATATATATATATATATATATATATATATATATATATATATATATATATATATATATATATATATATATATATATATATAACCCATGTGCAAAATCCTAACCCAAATACTGCAGTTATTTGAAGATGAAATGTGTGAAAAAACAGCATTATAAAAAAGTACAACAGTGCAAAAACTATGATTCCCACAGATCATGAATCATATCACAGTCACAATATGTGTCAAGATAATCATATATGATTATATTACCATGCAGTGCAGACCTAGTCAAATGCTACAAATTATTATTATTTTTTATTCTTTTTTAGGGCTGTCAGGCGATTAAAAAAATTAATCTCATTAATTACAGGATTTGTAATTAATTAATCTAATTAATCGCATTTTATATATCTGCTAAAGGTACCCAAATAAAGAATTTGTATTCTAGGACATTCCAAAATTGTATTGCATGACTAATCAATTGAATACACTAAGAAGAGAAGATTTGAAATCCACATTTTTTTTTTTTTGGTGAAGTGCGTTTCATAAATGAAATTTAAAATAAAATGGTCAAGCACATTCCAGCAAACCAATTAGGCCAGGTGCATTATTCAAAAATGCAATACAAATGCACTTAAATAAATAAAATTCAGAAATAAAATAAGGCTGCGTCTCAAATAGGCACTTAAGCAGACTCTCAATTCAAAATGAGCACTAAAGCTGACTCAATACAGCAATTCAAAATGAATAGTAGAAGTATAAGGCTGTGAACAGTGACATAGAATTAGTCTTCAAAATAAGAGATTTACATTGCACCCCATTCAGAACTAGGTTCTTAGTGGGGGGGCTTTTAATTTGAAAGTAGTGACGCAGGTGGGAAGTTCCTACGGGTAGCCTACGGGTCATTCAATGGGCCAAATTTAAAATGCACAGTGCATTGAATTACCACTCAGAATCTCAGAATTAATTGCGTTAATTTTTATAACATGTTAATTTGCAGTGTAATTAATTAATCTAATTTACACGTTAAACCAACTGCTCTATTTTTTTTTTATAAAAGGGCAAATAACACTGAAATAAGACTGCCTCTTAGTGTAAAAGACTGGTTAAAGAGAATACATTCAAATATAGGGGAAAAAATCTATTGTTTTCATGTTTTTCCTGTTGTTTTGAAGATTAAATACCGGTTAAAATATTTAGAAAACCACAACAAAGAGTGTCTATCTTCTGTTCTTTTACCAGAATAACAAATTCAAAAGCTTTTACCTGACTGCAAATACTTTTGGTCAAATAACTGACGCTCTGTGAATCAGAACTTTTTGTTTCTTAAATGTTGTTTACTTTGTACATTTTTAGACAAATCATACAACAAAGACAGCATAACAGCAGAAAGGGACTGAAGGACTCTGCTGCTTCTATCTTCTATCAACTGTTTTATCTACTGAAAAGTAGATTTAACAGTTTTTCTACAGGGTCATTCCATACCAACTCACTAAGAATTCAGAACTAATGGGACCTTGCAAAGACTACAGCTGTACTCCAAATCATTGTGTGTATTTTTTAAGTTAAGCCCTCTGAGCTCAAGTTAATCATTTTTGTGATTCGCTGTATCTGTATCCAGCCTCATCAAGTGCTCATTTCTCACTGGATTTGGATGTTTTCAGTTAAAACGTTCCAAAGCTGTTTAGAATTCTGACTCTGTGTTGTATTAATATATTTCCATCACATCCAGAAGTAGTTTGGTCCAGCATAAAAAGTTCAGTGCCGCTGGTCTTTCTAAATATAGCTTCAGACATTTTGACTATATTTTCCCATGAAAGATTTGAATTGGTGAAAAATGTCATTCAAAGTTGAGGTAGATAATTCAAGAGAAAGAAAGTTGATTTTTGAGTCTCATTCTATGGTCGTCAAATATTGACACTTATTGTCTATTTCAGCTTTACACTCATATTTCATGGGACAAGCTTTGCTTATGGCAAGCGTTCACAGTGGCATCATATAGGTTTACGCTATCACATAACATTCATTTCAGTCCAGAGTTGTATTTTTTTTATATTGATGATTGGAGAGTCAGGCTGCTGTGTCCCAGCACATCCCACAGATTCTCAATGAAGTTAAGGTCTGCACTCTGTGGTGACCAATCCGTGTTTAAAAAAAATGTATCTCATGTTCACTGAACCACTCTTTCACAGTTTGAGCCTAATGAATAGCGGCAATGTCATCTTGGAATATGTCCGTGCCACCAGGGAAGAAAAAATCCATTGATGGAAAAAACCTGCTCATTCAGTATATTCAGGTATCTGCTGACCTCATTTTTTGGGCACATAATGTTGCTGAAACCAGATGTGACCAACTGAATCAGCCCCAGATCATAACACTAGCCCCAGGCTTGTATGTTAGGCACTAGGCATGATGTGTGCATCACTTCATCCGCCTCTCTTCTTACTCTGATGAGCTCATCACCCTGGAACAGGGTAGATCTGGACTCATCAGACCACATGACCTTCTTCCATTGCTCCAGAGTCCAATCTTTATGCTCCCTAGCAAACTGAAGCCCTTTTCTCTGATTAGCCTCACTGATAAGTGGTTTTAAGGCTACATGGCCAAATCCCTGGAGCTCTCTTCACATTGTGGTGTAGAAAAGCTCTTACTTTCACTATTAAACATACTTTTTTATAATCTGATTTTACCAAATCATGATCGTTCAAGCCTTTTTTTTTTTTCGATGACATTCTCCCTTATAGATGATGGTTCACCACTGTGCTTTCAGGTTTTAATAATACGTTGGACAGTTCTTAATCCAAAGTTTCAGCCTCAGTTGTTTTCTTTGCTTGATGCAGACCAATAATTTTACCTTCCTGACACAGAGGAACATCCTTTCCACCACCACAAGAGTTGGGGGAAGTTACTCACTGAATCAGTTAGGGTTAAATAACTTGTTGCCAGCTGAAACATGTCAAACACTGCAGTAATTATCCAATGGGAGCCTATTTGCTTAGTTAAATCAGGGCAGTGATTTCTTTATTTTTTGCTGTAATTACATTCAGTAGTTTTATTTCATGAGACTTATACAGTGTTTTCTTCATGGTTTTCTTTATGTCTAATGCCTGTATAGCTATAGCATTACAAGGTCCCATTTTTTCAATGGAGGTTTTCATATGATTTCTTTGAAGAAAATCTATGACATGAACTGGGAGAGACCCAGTGAGTTAGTGCAGAATGACCCTGTACTGTAGTTATCAGCAAGTAAGCAATCGATAGCAGTAGAAGTTAAATCCTGCATATCACTCACTCAAAGCACTGATAAGTTTTTATCCTGCTGCCTTGACTCCTTGCTTCTTCGCTCTTATACACGCATTGATTTTTCACTCTCTTGCTCCGTCCCTCCCCCCTCTACACCCCCGTTGTTTCCCTCCTCCGTTCGGATCTCTTCATCTCCTCTCCTGCTGCTCTGTCTTTCATGTCTCCCTCCTCTCTCTTTGACAGAGACAGAAACTCCATTTCTCTTCCTCTGCCACCCAGGGGCGCAGGCCTCTGTCCGCTGTCGAGCTCCTTGAGACTATCTGCAGGTGAATGCTGCAACGAGCTCGGCCTGTTACTGTAGAGCTCAGAGCTACAGTAAAGACTGATTTTCAGCCTTCTTCTCTCTGAACAAGAATAAGTGTCCTAAATCACAGCGAGCCAGTGGCCTGTCCGAAAACAATTTAATGCAAGATTGCCCACATATAGAGGGCTCATGAGGAAGATCCAAGGTGACAGACAAAGTAGATGCCTTCAAAACGATAAAATGATTTAGGGTAAAGACACCAATGATCTACTGTTTCAAACTGAATATTTTATGAACCAAATTAGAAGAAGAATGGATGACATTTGATGAAGGAGTGCTGGTTTCTTTAGGTAGAAAGTGGAGTGGTTTCTAGTGATACATTTGTCACACACCAGGGGGCAGATGTATAAATGATGTGTGCACACAAAAACCACATATACTCCTTTTCCCACACATAAGCTGGTATTTATCAAGGAAGAATGTGCAATGAGAATGTGTGTACCTCATGCATACTTTCAGACCAGCGTTCCCATGACGGCTTGGGAATAAATGATGGCGCGGAGCCCATGTATAAACCAAGTTTCAAATTATTAATGACTGATGACTTTGGTTTTATGGTTTTATTTACATTGGAACAATTACCTCGCTGCTAATGATTGTCGTTGCAATATGAGCTCTATGGAATAATCATTGATCATTTGTCTGATGTTTATTAATGAGGACTGAGATATTACTGTGATGTAGGTTTACTGGTACCTGTGCAGGTGCTAAAAATAGCCACAGCCATGTGAAATGATCATGCATAGTCACAGCCGTTCTGGTGCTGTTGTACATCGCTGATGAAACACAGCACACTTCTATTTTTCCCTTCTTCTAGGTCTAATGACGTGGAGCTGGCACAAGTATGAATTGACATCACGTTTTAGAGCGTTTTTATATATATATTTATTGGTAAATGTAGGAGTGGAAATAAAGTGTGTGCATGTGGGCCAGTTGTCACAGTGAATCAAGCGAAGGCACAGCTTTATAAATGCTTTAAAAAAGCATATGAATATTTCTGTCATGCCCAGTCTTATTCGTGAATCTACATAGTTTTATACATTTGGCCCCAGGGGTCTCAAAGTACCAGCCCGAGGTCCATCCAGTCCATGAGACAATTGATTATTTTTCCAGATACTCATTTAAAACATTTAGTAGTCACAGACATGAATTTGAAAACTGAAATATCAATATAACAATATTATAATACTGTATAACAGAAAGATATCTAGCCTTCATGCAAACTAAACCTGTGGCATTATTTTCCACAGATTTTCACTGAACTACATTAGCTTGTTTTTTTGGGGGGGTTTTTTGGCAGGGGGGGGAAATCCTGCAGACAGAAAAAAACCACCTTCCTAATTAGTCCTGTACCCACCAAATGTTTAGCTAACTGTCTTGGTGACAATGATGCACAGATACAAATTACAGTCCCTCTATAATGTAAATTGCGATGTAAAGGCATACTACACAGTATTTGTTGGTTCACTCAAAGGCACAGTTAACAGTTATGAAAAAACAAATGGTTTTGAGTCTCATTCCCCAGGAGTCAAAAGGGCTGACACTTTGGGCCGAGACACAAAGATCAACTATTTTTCACCAGAAACACTGACGCCCAGAACCATCCCACAGCATAATAATAGAAAAATAAGAGAGCTGAGTCAGAGGGCAGGGTCAGTGCTGACACTGACATCACAACACACTTAGTGGTACATCCGTGACGATTGAGAGGCATTATTTTTGGATGAAAATCACACACAGTGTACCTTTAAGGGATCACATGCCTGAAGTGTATAGCTCACCAGCTGGAGCTGCAAAGGTACAGTGTGTCTGATCCAAAGTGCCTGCGGCCTGGTGAGAGCGAGAGGGCAAAGCTGGGATAAGGCCTATAGGAACCTGCTACAGCCCTGCCTACTCAGCACAAAGCCTCCCTCCCTGTCTAAATCTCTTTGTAGAGAGGCTGATCAAAGACCCGGGCGCACTCAGAGGATTCACCACATCAGGGAGCTCCGGAGCGGATGAACACGGACATCCCATTATGTTTCCCAGTGGGGTACGCTGAGGGATATGTGAGCGCACACACCCTTGTGGGCCTGCGTGTGAGCAACTGTGAACAAACCTGTGGGCGTGAGCGCACACCAACAGCTGCACCTCGGCATTCTTTGTTCCATTCTGTGCACGTTTGCAAACACTTGGGTCTGTAGGGTGAGATTTTTTCGAGGCATCTGAGTGTGCCAACGGTCTGCAGCTTTGATCGGTAATGAGGAAGGTAGGGTTGAACTGAGCGGTGCTGCCTGTTATTTCAGATGAGAATCACAGGATCAAAGGGACTTTGCGCTCCTCATTGCTCCGTCTCTCTTTCTGCCTGTGTGTCTCTGCTTAACCTCAAGCGTCCTTGGCTCACCTCTGCCCCGTCACACCCCTCTCAAAATGCAGAGAACTTGTCAAAGGCTCTTAAAGCTCTTAAACTTCCCTCTCTGCTGCAGTGAGCAGGGAGGAGTGGACTGTCAGTGAAACGCTTCAAGCTCCCATCTTTGAGCACAAAAATGAATCCCATGTAGCCGCAGCACTGCTGCTCTGTTGCTGACCTCTGGCCTCGATGCTTAGGGAAATGTTTTGCCTTTGCGTGTAGAACATGCACTGTTTGTGATGTGTCGTTTCATTTCACAGGTATGAGTTTAACTATTTTCTTACTTTAACCTACCTTTGCCCCTACTGTGCCCCAGCTAATAAGGCAGATAGAAGAAATTTAGACAGACAAATAAATAATATCCTGTAAAATGTTCCTCTAAAATAAATTTGCTGAATTTAAACAGCAAATCAGATGAGAATGATTGGGACTTCTACCAGGCTTTATTTAGGATTTGGGGAAAATCCTCAGTGAGTCACTTGCTGTGGCTTTTAAGCCTATTTTAAGACTGAGTAAATCACTCATCTCTCACCATGTGCTGAGGTATCGCACATACAAGTTATTTCTGTGTGAGTGTGTACATCAGAGTGTTACATCAAAGTGTGAGAAGCCACTTGTGTGTGATGTATTTTGTCACTTACCTCATTGTTTGACTCATGAATCTGCAGCTGGGAAGCGTATGCGAAGGTATTCTCTGGAGCGACAGTCGGCCTGTGGATGAGGAGAGGGAGGGCGAGGATGGAGGGAGCCAGGCAGAGAAAGTAAGAGAGAGAGAGAGAGAGAGAGAGAGACAGAGAGAAAAAAGGGAGGGGTAGATTCCACATTTAACAAGTTGTCACAAACTGCTCTTGGTGGCTCAGCTGCATGAGCAGGAACACCCCTAACACACTGAACATGTTCTTCTGAAGCTGAAATTAAAATTAAGTGCCTTGATCCTGACTTTACACAGAACAAACAAAGCTCTTCTGTTTGCCGCCAAATCTGACAAACAACATAAATCACTGTGTGATGCAGTCGGCTGTTTGTGGAAATGTTTTCTAAGGCAACACAGCCCTCTAAAAATCATGATGAGATTACAGTGTCCCTGCTCCTGTCCCAACAATTTTATGATGATGGTTCCACAAATGACAAAAATGCATCATGAAAGTGTTGCCGTTGGTTATTCCCTCCAATGCTTCTGAACACACCAAATGGTTCACAAATGAGCTTTTACCTATTCATGTGCTGCTTACACTTATGTCTCATGAACTTATCATAACTTTGGTTTGTGTTATCAGTCACAGATGTTTTGGGACAACATCAGAACTTGGAGATATTAATGGGATGCCACAAGGCTCCATATTAGTTATCTTGCTTATAAACAGTATATAAATCAATTGGCAGCTTCAGGCATTTCTAAATTATTTGTTACCCATAGCAGGACACGATTTGCCGACCCTGAGGGGACAAATCTTGTTGTCTTATGATTTAATTACATTTTAGTTAATTATTTGTGAGAAAAAAGGATTTTCTAGTCTTATTACTGACTCATCAAATACTGACAAATGCTAGGAGCTGAGATCAAAATGGGTTCGAAGATTGGTCTGGTCTGACCCACGATTACTAAGTACTCATGTAATAATAATCGACTAGTTTATTAATCGACTTTTATTTATACATTTCCTGGCTACATGTTATTTAGGTCCAATAATATTTGCCTGCATTAGGCCTCTGTTAAAATCAGTGGAGCAACTTGGATGCTTGAGAGTTTAATAGTTTTGCATGAACAAAATATTATTTGCAATAGAGCTTTCCTTTAATGGTTTCCTATGATATTTTGTACATAGTGTCCTTAGTGTTTTGTATCCCTTCAGACTGCTAAAATTAATCTGTATTCTCATTGCTGAATCATTTTGTTCACAGCCAAGATTTCTGTTTGGTATATTGGTCAATATACTGAGAAACAGTCAGTCACTAAACATGAATCAGACAAAACTATTCTTTTTATTCTTGTCATTGTTAGAAATGAGTTTTCCCGCTATATATTGTTATGGGTGTGTTTTATAGATCATTAAGTAAATAATAAATCAAAGAACATCTCTGTAATTTCTAAGTCAACATCATCAGTCAACATCATGAAAAACAACAGCTTTTGATCAATGTTTTGAGTGTGTCACCTGATCAAGCTGCCTCACACAGTCATTTGATGCTTGCTATGCCATTAAGATGTGAATTACTAGCAGGAACTTGTGCTTGTGTGTGTTAAAGGGTGTGTTATGAATGCATATGAATGTCACACACGCGCCTCTCCATTATCATCTGATGAATACGTGTGTATTTTGGAGAGAAACACTTTTATATCAATAAAAAGGAAGCTGCTTTACCAGGAAAACCACACACACACGCAAACACACTAATTGAGTCAACTCTTCGCTGCCTGGAAACGCTGAATCATACTGATTACACTGTTGTTTATTCAGACCTCCTCATATGAAGTGCCTGTGGTGATAACAATAAGTGTGGCAAACAATGTTCAACCTGCGGTGGCTAACAAGCTAACCTGCAGTACTGATCTGCACAGATCAGGGCTCTGCTTAGTGGGTCAAAAATACTCTTCAAAGGATCCAGGAGAAACAGCCAGAGAAATGTTGGAAACCTAAAACCAGAATGGAGCAGAAAAGCCAAGTCTACACTCCTCATTTACATGGTGACAAAATGAGCTTGAGCTGGGCACGCATGAGGACCGACACAGGAAGACCAGAAACAACAAGAGTAACACTGGGCCATCCGCCTCATCTGTCATTCCCTGACTGAGGGACACAAACCTGGGGATGATCCTATGATCTGTGTCAATAAAACCACAATAATATTCCACCTTGTCACTTAAGTAACCCATTCCTAATAATCAGATCAGTTTTTTAGCCATGCTAGCAAAACAACATAAATCAATTTTGTCAAGTCTGAAAACCAAAACCATACTTTGCACATGTTAAGCATGCTAACATCATGACAGCATCTTCTCTTGCAATGGCTATGAGTTGCAGCGAGGGTTTTGATAGCTTTGGTGGCTGGTCAACTTATAGGTCAATTCTTATAAATTAGAGACTGTCTTTTGACCTGGTCAGGACCTTGTAAAATGTGGCAATGTTGCATTCATCGCCCATCTGAAACTGCAGTGTGCTGTAATATCTGACTGTGGCCTCTCGAGGTAACAAAGTGGCTTTATGAGACAGGAGGGGCTGAGTTAGCAGGTTAGCATACTAACTGCAGTGGACACCACCACACATAGATGTCTTTGACATGATGGCAGAACTGATATTTCGTCACTTTTTTTTTTTTTTTTAATGTTTTGCCCTTTTAAATCAAAATTCTTACATATTGCACCATTAAGAGTTTTGCTGCTACTGCTTTACTTGGTCTGCTAAGAGCATAGCTTATGGAGACAAATGTTAGCAAATACTCACAAAATTTAGCATGATACTGCTAAATATCTGGAAAATAAAAAGACAAGGCCACTAGTTTCACTTTTAGGCTTTATTGCTGAGAGTTTCAGTGGATGAGAAGATCAATACAGCTGTTATATCTGCCTGCTAAATCTCAATTCAGCCAGCAGCCAGTTAGGTTGGGGAGTTAATTACTGAGCATTAGAGGAGCTGGTCAGGGGATTTAGTTACTTGTTGCTAGCTGTTTCTCCCTGTTTCTGTATGCCATGCTAATCTATCAGGCTGCTGGCTCCAGCTTAGTATTTAGGTACAGACTTGAGGGGATATCCATCTTCAATTCCAATTCTTGGCAAGAAAGCAATATAAGCCTACTTCCTAAACTGTCCAACTTTCCATTAGAGCAAGAGGGAATGTCACTGAGGCAACTGCTGGAGAAGACAAAAAAAACAACAAATGTTTAGACTCATACCTGGCAAGCTGACAAAAATCTGTCCAATAAACCAGTTACTTCTCATCTCTAGTAAAATGTATTTACACGCCTGGTTGGCTCGTAATTAGGCAGTGTGAACCTGAACAAACCTTATAAAAAATGCAATAAAGAAAATTGCTCACTCTGGTTTGAAGCGCCATAAATTTTCACTCTGCACCTGACATAGAGAGAACCGGAGGGAAAAAAACCATGGTATACTGGAAAGACTGTGACAGCTGTGCTGCTGCAGAACAAAGAAAAACCTCCACCTGATGTGGGATTAATTCAGAACTGGTTTCCTCTGGCCAAGGTTCCTGGGCAAGGTGGGAATGCACAGGTGAACAGATGTGCATTGCTGGCTCTCTGCAGGGGCTTTTGGTTCATTCAGGCCACACACACATGCAGAGGTGTCTGAGTCCTGGCTTTGGTCCACTGGCCTGGGGCAGGTCTTTATCCTCCAGCCCCCCAAAGCCTGTTAAGCCCTGCAGCTGTGCCAGTCGGCTCTAACCCCTCAGCCTTTTCTGTATCCCTCATTCCTTTTCCAAATCATTTTTATAATTCTCCCTCTCCCTGGAATCTACCTTCCCTCTCCTTTTTTCCACCAAATCCTTTTTATCACTCTAATCATTAGATTTTTTTCACCAGATCTCTGTGCTTCCTTCACACACCTGTCATGCACACCTCTGTCTCTCTCCCCCTCTCTCTCACATTCACCCCAGGGCAGCTTTTTCGTTTCTATCCAACTTTCCTCAAATCTCTCTGTGGAGGTCCAGAGTCCAGTGACTGCAGCACCAGAATGTCAGACAGCCATATATTAACATTTAGACAGCCTGAGGGCCCGAAGGGGAGCTCCACTTTAAATCAGTCACATCCTCTCTTCACGTTCAGAGAGCTTCCACAAGCTGACTGGTACAGCTGGCACCGGTGGAGCGCCGGTGTCAATCTTCATGGATGTTTTACCCCGTCAGTTGTCCGGCGTGGCTGTTTTATGGCTGTGTAGGCTTCTCTTTTTCTCTCTCTCCCCCACTTTTTCCTCTAAGTCTTGCCTGTTTCCTTCAAACTCCACTAAACACATATTGCTGTGTTGTCATGAGTGTCAAGTCAATGTGATGTTACAAGTGCTCCACAGAGGATTTGGTTTAAAGGAAAAATAGGTAGCAAATGTGAACCACTGCTATCACTGTGGTTAGACCTAGCTTTTACTTTTATCCATAGATTATTTTTTCATCAGTTGTCTGTAAAACTTTCAACAAATTGGGAGGAACTTGTCAAAATGACCCAATCCAATTTGCCAGAGCCTAAGGCAGCATCTTCAAAAGCTAGTTTTGTCTGATGGCAAGTTCAAAACCTGAAGGTGTTCAGTGTGCGCAGTCATAAAAAAGAGTAGAGCAGTTAATCTTCACATTTGAGAGCCCAGGGCAGTGTTGGTCAGTTAGTCAGTTTAAAGCGGTAGAGACTGAAACATTTCAATAAATCTTGGATGAATTGCCGAGAAATTCTGCACCAAGAAGATGAATCACAGTGACCTTGGCAATTTCTTGACTTTTCTGCTCATGCTTCTAGCAGGTAAAGATTCCAGTGTGTCCAATGCTTTATAACCAAATATCTGAACACTAATGACATCAGCCTCTCTGATCGTGAGTGACTATGGTAAACATTATACCAGCTAAAAATAAGAATGTAAACATTGTCACTGTGAAGTAAGTAGCATTTAGCTTTAAGTCTACAGACTTTTAGTCCTGTTGCTTCACAAATGAAAATGAAAATGAGTGATTTCTATCACTGCCTCGATCAATATTTTATAGAGACAATTGATTATATAAAATGTAAAAGATATCACTTATAGTGACAGCTTCACAGAGAATCAACACCCAACTCTATAGATCCATTCAGCTCTACACAGTGTTTTAGCATCTTTTAGCTCATTTTTGGGGGGGTTCCTTGTCGTTGAGAACAAGTGGAGATTTGTACCAAATCTGTAGAAATTCCCTCTTGAGATATTGTATTCACAAGAATGGGATGAGCAGGCAGACGGGACACAGGCATAATCAATAAAACCTGTATCATATAATGACCCCAAACTTATTCCAGTAACTGCCTGAACAAAAAAAGAAAAAAACAGAAGAGAAGGGGAATCTGTGTGATCAAAAAGAAGCACTGGAAAATTTCTCGTTTCCAAGTTGTGTCTTTTCTCACACATTTTACAGTCAAACTTTGTGTGAGTGTGGAAAATGCAGCAAAGTGAGACATATCATTATTCACTGCTGGGTTAGCAGAGCAGCGACAGGGTGGAGCTCAGTGATGGTGTGAAATCCCTGTAAGGATAATCCTTCGTAGTTAGCACATCTCGGTGGCGAGTCTCGTACTGTTTGTTGCAGTCACGTTTGTGCGGACCGGTGTGTGGACGTACATGCTGGCATGGCTGCATGTGTGAGTGCGTATGTGCGTGTGTACTCGCTAATATGGGCTTTGTTTGTGTTACTGCAGAGGTGACAACAACCAAAAATACACTAGCTCTGCAGGCCTGAATTATTCAGAGAGGGGAGATGGAGCAGTGGGTGGGGGGGGATAGATGGATGGATGAGAGAAGGCGGCGAGAAGAGAGACTCCGTACAGTGAGGACTCGCAAAGTTGGGGAGAACAAGGAGGTGAGAGAAAGTTGAAAAAGCAGGGACTCATCAAAAGCAAGCCACACCCAAGATACACACATACTGGCTGTGGTGACATATCAGAGGGAACACGCACGCACGCACACACGCACACACACACGCACACGCACGCACACACACACACAGAATACATTTTGTGACGGCCTGCTGGGCTGCACAATGCAGCCTTTGCATCTGCAGACTGCTGTGCTAAAATCAAACAAACAAAACAATAAAACCAAAGATCCTTGCTTCTTAAACAGAAATGTATCCAAATCTTCACAAAACACAAATCACCAACAGCTCTCTCTGAAACGCACAAACACACTGAATGCCTCCTCTTTTCCCTGTATACCCACATGCAAAATGCATTCCCCAATCTCTTTTATTCTGTGCATGCCGGCTCCCCATCGCCTATCACTCACACTGAAATTCCATCTGTTTTTGCAATCTGGGAGTGCAGCTGTGGAGCTTTTACATTTCCGGGGGATTGGGGGGTGGGATATGTACAGTTTCTTCTTAGCAGAGAAAGTGTACACATTATCTAAAGAATCGTACAGTAATGTGAAGAAAGATGTTCTAAGCGAGGGGGGGGCTGTGCAGGAAGATTGTTTTAATGCTGCCATCGATGAACATCAGCCACACAGAAACACAAGCCAAAGCCCTGCTGATACTTCCAGGAAGCAGAGTGCTAGAAAACTAGAATAAAATGTTTAACTTTTAACAGTCTCATATGAAATAATTTAACAGAACCGAAAGGAACATGTGAGGCACAGAGAGCCAGCTGTGTACAGGTGACGGCTGTGGAAGGGCAGGGCAAATAATTAGTGACTTCCTCTCAGTGCAGAGCACTCAGACAGAGAGGAGAGGTCTGGAAATAGGCTGTTACTGTACATCTCAGGCAGCTCCTCAGAGTCCCATTACTAGTGGATGTTTTCCCATCAGTGTGTGTGCAGGAGGAGGAGGAGGAAGAGGAGGGTAATGGATTTTGGAATGGAGATAATGAATGGGGAGACCACATGTAGTGCAGGGTGATACACATGACACAACGATGTACAGAGACTTGCGTCAGACTTGTCAGTGAAGCTGATCAGTCATCCGGGCTGTTTGCTGCAACTCGGTTTACTATTTTAGTCTAGAGGATTTTTCATCCGAGAGGCTTCATCTGTCCACTAAACCGACAAAGCCTCCCGAACGAGAGGTCAGATGTGTTCAAGTTGAAGACATTTTTACCTCAAGATTCTCTTTAATCAGTTGTCTTGCAGAAATCATTATTAAACAGGGACTTTGCCAGTGCTGAACCGGCTTTATATCACTACAACTAAGACTTGGTAGTTGATGCAACTGAACAGTATTTAACTTCTCTTCATTACACCTGCACCACGAGCCAAATGATGCAAAGTGTGTCATCTGGAGGGTTTTCGTGCTGATGTAAGAGTTTTTGAGCTTTCGATCAAAGGGAACACCACAGCCCTTGTTCTCTGGTCATGTAGCGCCAATTCCACTGTCTTTCTACTGTATAGAAATGTCATTATTCAGACTTTTATTCAATCTTTTTGAAAGATTTGAAGGTTTGAAAACACTTCTTTAAGCAACATGACAGAGGTAGTGGGATGGAACCACAAAACAGGAAATGATGTAAATGTTTTTTTGGTAAGCTGTCTTGTTTTTACTTTTGAGATAGAAACCACTGAAATATTCATCTTTGATATGTTAGAACATGCTGGAACAGTGGCACCAATCAAAAGAGGTGTTGTAAAGCCAGCAAACTGGATGGCAAGAATGTCTCTGACACAGCAAGATCTATCTAAAGTGTGCTGACACTGACTGACACAGTCACATCACACTAGGTGAGGCCATCGCAGCAAAACCTCTGAGTGTATGGAACTGAGCAAAGGGCGTGTTATACAGAGCATAAATTCAATATTTCATTTGTAGGAGGAACAATAGTGTTATTGTTTCATAATGTGATGCTGGAGCTGTAGAATCACTTTCAAATCTATTTTCTGACATAGAAAGCGCAGTTTGATATGCTGCATGAAATGCTAGAAGGAAGCATCTTGGCAGCACAGCAGTTAAAACACATGCTTGGGTATTTAATGTTTTAATTTCTGCCGGTGGCCTCAGTTGCATTCATACCCCTCTCTCCCCCCTGTTTCAGGAAATTTTAGGCGATACTTATTTTCTCATATTTTTTGGACAAAAGCAACTTTTCTCCTGCTTAGGCCATTAAACACTTGTTGTAACTGTACTGAGAATGCACAAGATATTTCTTCTTTATTTTGGCCTCTCAGAAAGGAAGAGGCACCTGAAGCTGCTAGATTGATAGGTTTTAAACTGCAGTCCATTCTAACCATTCTTTGCTTTACTATTACTTTTTGTACCGGGTCCCTAAAGAGCCAACAGACAAGCCCGCTTATTCCAAGTGAGCCGGGCTGACAGAGCAGCAGTGTGTTTGTCAGGGCACATTAGCTGAGAGAGAATTAGGTTTCACTTCTGCTGTCCATTAGAGCTTTTAACTGACTGACTGACTGACTAACTGAGGGAAGCAAGGAAGAGCAGGAGACGTGTGTATGCGTGTGTGTACACAGTATGTGGGAATGTGTACAGGCTATTATGCGTGTCTATGAACGGACATGTTCGGTGTATCTGTGTACAGCAGGTCTGAGCAGGGTGGTCAGAGGAGGGAGCTTCTGACTGCTGGGCTGCATGTTTCAAATTTGAACATAAAGGAGGGAAAAGTGAAAGAGCGACTCTCTTGGTAAAGCTTTATATCCAGTAAGTCTGTTGTTTTCCACTCATGTCTTAAAGGTTTCCTGGGGATAGTATGGACTTTGGTCCGTACTAAAACAGAGCTCTGAGACTGTTGCTGGTGTTGAGTTTGAATTCAGTTTTTGATTTCTTCAGGAATGTATCTAATAAGAACAAAAAAAAAATGTCTTCACACCTGAATGTGTGAAAGATGAGTCGGAGGGAAGCAGCACTTGAAAAAAAAGTTTAAAGACTTGCTGCTCTTATATAAACCAGCTGCGACAGCAGGGCTGGTATTTGTTTTAGCCTTGTGAGTCTGTGTGTGTCATCATGACAAAATGTGGTCCAGGAGACCCTAATGCAGCAGAAACTATCACAGAAGAAGTTTTATATGTCTGTTTGTCTGTGGACAGATAGTTTCACCTTCAATTTTCTCAATTAATCAATAAATCCTTTAGCATGTAAAATGTCAGAAAACATCATTGTGTCCATCTGTTTCTCACAGTTTAATGCTGCATCTTCAAATGCCTTGCTTTTCCTGACAAATGATGAAAAAAAATACAAATAAATAAACCCAAAGGCATTCAGTCAACTATCACATTGTTGCATGAGAGAGGCAGAGTGCAGCACAGGTTTGTCATCTTTCCTTGAAAAATGCTTGTTACGTAAAAGAGTGCTAAAAATGTTGTTTAAAGGAAGGTTTCACGTGATCTGATTGGGTCATTCATCCAGCATATATGCTTACAGTACTGAGGGAACGCTTGTGATGTTTGTGGGTTTTGATTCAGAAGAAACTTCCAATAAAAAAATGTTTTGATTGAAACTCAACTCAAAAGTGATTCATCCTTAATTCATTATTGCAAACTTCACTCTTTGTGTATGTTGAGATGTCTGACTACCTGAATGTTTTTGCATGTTTGATATTTTTTACAGTGCTTCTGAGGATGCTTCCAAGGGAGTATGTATAAAATCATGGAGCTTTAAAAGCAGCGTTACAGTAAAGGCAGCAACCTCAACAGAGCCATGCAGGAAGAGACTAGCAGGCTCAGCCAACAGCAGCACCTTGAGAAACTGAGGGTAAGATATTTGCAACATTTTCTATCAACAGAGATAATGACACAAACACAATAAATGCTTCAACAGGGACGGATGGGCGACTTATGCAACATCTCTCTCCTGTGTCAGCTTCCTCTCTCTGACCTTTGCTCATCACTCTCTGACTGTGACACCGACCACAGAGTAGGAAAGCAGGTGTCTGCTCGCCTTCCGCCTCCCATAGCATAGTTTTTCTGAGGCTTCATCAAGGGGAAATGCGGGACACAAAAGGAGTGTGAGAATTTAATGGTGTGAGGGAGCACGGCCGAGATGGGGCGTGAATTAGTTTGAGCCTGTGGTATATAAGATTCTGCTGCAGTGCTTTCACACATGAGCCCTGACTGCAGAATCCAACCATGATGTCATCTTTTTCTTTCATCTGTCGCTCTCTGAATCTCTCAAGCTGTGGAAGGCGGAGTTTATTTCAGTCAGGATGTGAAGGGAGAGTATTAGATAAAGAAGAGAGGGCCGGGGGGGAAATGGAAGAAGAGACAGAGAGGGGTTAATTTGTACTTTCTGTTTTAGAAGAACATCCAGCTGCTGTCACGCTGTGAAGACATCATTTTACTTCTACGTCATGACTGAGGGTTAGATATTCAACATCTGACACCCTGTACTGAACCAAATAATCACCTGTACTGTCAAAAAAAACATGTTTAACTAACATTTTAGAATATTTTTTAGGGTGTAATATTGAGGTGTAATTTTATGGACAAAAGCAGAGCTGAAACACTGTCAATTAATTGATCAGCTGATCACCAGAACGCTGAATGATGAAACAATATTGATCATGTATTATCACATTTACCACAGATGTGAGGATTGGCAGCTTTCTTACATTCTGATTGTTCAATATGAACAGACCAAAACAATCAATCAATCATGATCTATGAAGTATTGAATATACATTGTAAATTGATTTCATGAGAAACTAATTAACAAATACAACACCGTCTAAAATGAGAATGGTACACCAAGGCCCAACAGTTAATTAATTCAAGCCTAATCTAACATCAAACTCAACAGCTGTGCATCACTCTAAATTTTAAGCCAACCATAACTGCTTAACTATAATTCAAGATCACACAATCTGCAACAGCCCACTAGAGCAAAACAATGCAGATAGAATCATAACCTCCCTTTTGAAGAACAATACATGTTTAGGAGCAGCATCAAATTGTATTCACTCACACCAGCCACCTTAATGTGACAGATCCGTGCATTCTATCCATCCCAGAGGAACTGAAAATGAAAAAGCCCTATCTCACAATTTTAAAGAAAGTCTTGGATTTGTCTTTATTCGTGTTTCATAGAGTTGTAGTTTGGCTGCTGATTAGTAAACTGGACCAACGTAGCAGCTGCAGTAGTGACAGTGAAACACAGCTCATGAAGGCAATTAAAATACTTAAAATAGCAAAATGAAGTTAATTTTTGTATTTGGGTTAATTCGATGCCAACTCACCTAAGGCCTCTAAGTTCATGTCTCAGGTTTGTACTGTGTTGACTTCAGGGTTTCCTCTCTGAAACGTATCAGTACAGTTTTTCGTTGGGTTTTGGAGATGTGCACGTTACAGCTTGTAATCGCCTGCTCAATGTCACATGTTGCAAATAGGTGATGTCATCCTGTTAATCTTAGTAACTTAGTTCACGACACATAAATTACGTCCCAATTTCAAACTCTCTGAGCCGACATCACCTATATGTCACAAGCTGTAATGTGCAAACTGCCAGAACCCAATGAAAACAGGCTCAAAAGGTATCACACAGAAAAAAAAACCCTTTCTCTGTACGATGCAGACATCAACAGTGCACAAATATCCACTCGTGAAATAAAACCAGTGTTACATTAGATCTGTGGCACTCAGTTCTTTATGCAGGAACAAATAACTTCTAGATGTGATACAACTACAAATTTCAGTCCAGTGAAATCCAGTGAAAAATGAGCTGCTGGTGAGGCCGAGACATACAAGGAATCACAAAAATGCTGAAGTTTATCTCAGAGGGCCAAACTTCAAAAAATCATAACTTCAAAAGTATTTGGAGTACAGCCGTAGGATTTGGCATGATATGACCTATTTTAATTTTCGCAAAATCCAATCTGAGATGATGTCATCATCCAGTTAATTTTCTTAGATTTAACAAAGCTGAGCAGTACTGACAAAAACCCAACCCCTGCTCTGCGTGTCCTAGCAGTGAACCTTAACTAGATATGTACCCCAGCTCAATCTCAATTAGTAGATGTGCACAATGTGTGTGTGTGTGTGTGTGCGTGCGTGCGTGCGTATGTGTGTGTGTGTGTGTATGTATGTATGTATGTATGTATGTATGTATGTATGTATGTATGTATGTATGTATGTATGTATGTATGTGTGTGTGTGTGTGTGTGTGTGTGTGTGTGTGTGTGTGTGTGTGTGTGTGTGTGTGTGTGTGTGTGTGTGTGTGTGTGTGTGTGTGTGTGTGTGTGTGTGTGTGTGTGTGCGCGCGTGCGCGTGTGTTTGCCCTCAACCATAGCCCTCAGTCTACTATATTGAGTGTCTGGACAGAGGGGCGGTGCAGCTTCTTCTCGAATCTTCAAACTTCAAAAAGACAACGGTTCTATAATTCAGACAGTGTTCCCGTCAGTTCGAAAGCTTTTTGAGTTTTTCTGCGCAAGTTACGACCGAGGTTTCACAGGCCTGAGGGATGTGGATCTCGCTCTGCCCACGAAAGAGCGACGTAAACACAGAGTTCAACTCCAAACATGACACTTGTCAGAAGGAGATCTGTGAGGGTTCTTTTCTGTGATGTCAGCAATAGAGAGAATAGAAAATATCTGTCAGAGAGAGAGAGAGAGAGAGAGAGAGAGAGCCCAGGGAAAAAGTGGGAGATGGAGGGACAGACGGGGAATGTGGAAGTCAGGCAGACAGAGGAAAGAGTTGGATAGGGAGGAAAGGTTCCAGTGATGGGACAGAGGAAGGTGACAGCGTCCCCGGTTCTCTCTGGTGTCCAGAGCCTGCTGCGATCCTCCTCCTCCACCAGCTTAACACATCACACCCACTTTGATGAAATAAACACACGCGGGGGGGGGCGAGTTAGCCACTGCTGCTGCAGCTCCCCTAGAGAAAAACTGATTTCGAGATGTGTATGTGTGTGTCTGAGTGTGTATGAATGTATGTTTTCTGTGCAGTGGAAGTGCAAGAACACTGGGCAGCAGAAGCACAGCACAGCCTGGTGGCAGGAAGAAAAAGAGCCTGAGGCAGGACGAGGATCAGTTCAGGTACAGTAAAGGATTATTTCTCCTTCTCCAACATGACGTCTGATGAAGTTTTTGAGCCTAAACTTTTAAGACTGTCAAAATATTACTCATTTAGCACGACTCGTGTGTTGGTAAATTGAAAAATGGTAGCACAGTTATTTTCTGTCCCCACTTATTTATCCCAGCATGCTCCTGGGGCAGGGTATAGTATTCATAGTATAAATGGCAAATGCATCAAAGTGATAGCTAAACATTTAGAGTGAACTTCAGCTCATTTCAGTGTATAATATTGTCTCAAACTCTGTCAGAAAAGAGAGGGAAAAAAACATGAATCAATTGGAGCATAATGAACCCGATACAAGAACATTGTTAACTCTTCTCCTAAAAACCTCTCTCACTGTTGATGTCAGGCTTGTGTTCAAAGTTGGATGGTAGAGTCTCTTAAAAGTGTACCAATCTGTTTAGCATTCATGGGAAGAACTACAACATTAAGCGTGTGATCAAAGCTGTATAAAGCCTTTAATGTCTGTCAGCGGGAGTTTATAATGAACCTCAAGTGACATCACCTGAGTCAGCATCAGCTGGGTCAGAAGACTACAAGTTGACATTGAAACAGATCTCCAGATGTGGAGTTAGACAGAATAGAGCTGACCAGAACTCGAGGCTAGCAGCTTGAGGATACATTAGCTGATACTAACACAAGACACCCAAATCACTTAAGTTTGGGTGTGTTACTGAGATCCGATGTATTCAAATGTTATCAGATCCAAATATCAGTTGGTACGCAGTTTCCAATTGCTTTAAATATGGATGTGCCATCCTGGAGGAGCTGGACTACCTATTCAACCTGACTGGGCTGCAGGTACAGCCTCCTGCTAGCAGTAGTGACAAGGACACCAGCAGAACACAGAACTAGAGAGGGATCAGTCAGGAAGGATAAGAGGAGAGCAACTGTCTATTGCCACCACATGCAAAACATTCCCTTTTTAGGAGTTGTCTTTGCCTCTCCACAACACCTGATTCCAGTAAAGCAGGTGAAACTGCTTCACATCACACAGATTTTTATCACACAGGTTGATATCCCTGAGGTTCAACTGACTTGGTGTTGTACTGTGACGATTACGCATTCCCTCCACTGGAAACTGGACGAGATCAGACAGCAGCAGCAGGGGGCAGGGACAGAATCATTTTGAGTAGTATGTATGACATATCAGCTCAAATCAGATTATCAGGTTAAAGAAAGTTCTTCGACTGTCAGGGCTTCACATATACACAGAATCAACACATCCCACTTCCTAGGAGTCTTTGTGTTGCCAAATACTTGAACAAGTTTTAATTTGTATGAATTCAGTCTCTCTGACTACTAACATCACCATCAGCCATATAACATCATTTTTTTAATAGAAAAAACCTTCAACGGGCGCCACTTAGCTTGGTTGGTAGCGCGCGTGACCCATGTGCCGAGGCTCTGCAGTGGACCCGGGATCGACTCCCAGCCCGGGTCTCTTTGCTGCGTGTCACTCCCCCTCTCTTACCCTATTCTACTTCCTGTCACATTCTTCAGCTGTCCTATCAATAATAAAGCCAGAAAAGGCCAAAAAAAATATCAAAAAAGAAAAAACCTTCAACATCAGACAAGATCTTGATAAAGTCCAAATCTCTCCAATTCAGCAAAAATGGAAAAGTCACTAAGAAACAACTGCAGCACCTGGCACTAAAAACAGTGGCCAGCTACCTCTCATTATATTATCATCGCCAATGTGAGCAAGATGTCAGCAAGACGGGATCGAGTCTGACACAAATTTAACCGGAGTGCACTGTGCGGTGACTGTCAGTGATCAGTGCCGTCCAGGCCTGGCTCGTCTCCACTGAGCCTCATACCTCTGGCTCTGTGGCACCAGTGTGATCCTTTTTTTTAAAACGTTACTTTACGAGTTTGATAATGGTGAAATAGTACAACGCTAAATCAGTGGAGTTCTCTTTTAAATTGCACAAACCTGTCATAAATGGCTCCTTTTAACGTGATGAGCACACATGCATTTGTGAAATTTGGTCATTAACAGAACCGACGTGTCACCTTAAAGTAAAAATAAGTACTAGTGCAGAGATCAAAGTCTTCAGAGTGAGCAAACAGAAACCTAACAATCTATTGTAGGTATTGTTTTAAGGACTTCAACAATAAATAATAATAAAATAATAACATATAACATCAATGATAAGATGAACTAAATATGAACAGCTATCACGGCTGCATCATCACAGAGCTGTACCCTGCCAGAATTAAAGAATGACTTGATATAAAGTCAGACAACAGAAACTGGACATGTCTAAATATAACAGAATCAAGAAGAGGTGATGAAAGAATACAGTCCATCGTAATGAACTCTGGGTCCTACAGACGATGTTCAACTGGACAGTAAGCTGTGTGAAGACCCTCAGCTGCTGGTGTGAGACGACTACAGACATGCTGGAGTTGTATCACCAAAGCACTCAGCAGACTGGACATGCAGGGCACCGTACTGCTATAGTGAACAAAACATACATTTCAAATTTAGTTTGACTTGTCCGAATATTGATGAGCTCATTTTCACTGTGGATGGTAAAACTACTTACGACATAAGTTTCAGGATTTTAGCCAAGATAGGGGCTAAAATGATGATCATTTGGCAGAGAAAACCTATTTGTGGCATTGGTCATGAAATCCTGTTGCAGCCTGAACCCAAGGAACTGTTACATGTTACACAAGGAATCAATATTCTACAGACACCCGTGTTCCTGTGAAAAGCCACAAAACAATGATCCCACAGCTCGTCATCGATCGTCTCCACTGGACAGATGAACATATTCTTCCTCAAGATATCCCCTCTTTGTTTTGATGAGGGCGATGGAGACAGCTGCCTAACATCTCACTTATGTAGGTCTTCAGTTGGTTTATTTATTCGGGTTTTGGATCACTCGTCTGAATTATAGATTTGGAAATAATAAGGACTGTCTTGATGGCAACAAAAAAAGTGAAAACACACGCACAGCACTATGAGAGCAAGTGTTTTAACGAGTATTGTTATCAAACTGTTTTGAAACAAAAGCAATATCTCCATAGAACCGTGGTTTTCTGTATTTCTGCTGTGATAAAAAAAATAAACCACCCACAAATCATAGCATTCCTTACTTGGCTGTGCATATTGTTCCCTCCATTTTTACAAGTCTGCAGCTGAAAAGCACCACATGATGCTCACACCTCCTCCCTCACAGCACAGGACTGTTACACAAGTCATGAGCAATGCTCACTTTCCAACTTTTACAGTCAGTGTTTCCAACACAACACAAGAGTTCAACATTTGCTACTTGCTCAGCCTTTTCTTCAGGACGGGCTTTCCTGTAACGACCCTGATTGTTGAATTCACTGTTTGCTGGCAGTGTGTGTGAGAGGGTGTGTTTGTGTGTGTACCTGTCTGATGGGCTCTGGCACCCGGTAGCGGCAGCAGGAGTGTGTGAGGCGTACAGCTGTGTCCACGCTGATCTTGTGGCCGACGGACACGTACACGGGCTTAGAGCTCTTGTCGGAGCTTCGCAGTGCCTGGACACAAAGACAAACGTCTCCAGTATCTTTTCTTTTCTCTCTCTCTCTCTAGTTATCATCAAACACATTTTGTTGAGTTTGATTTTTAGTTGGGTGGGTGTTCTTTGAAGTCTGCAGCAATAAAACAACACCTCCGTAGAGAGTATTTCTTTCTTTTCTGTGTGTGTCTGTCCTTTACTGCACCTTTCCGAGCACTTTGCCTGAGGCAGCTGTGAGTGGGAAACTGTCTCCTCCTTTCTGCAGAGCAGCTATCTGCGGAGGCAAAGAAACAAAAAAAATCAAAGTCAAAGAAGATGTACAGCATGCCAACACGAACAGCAGCGCGCTGAAACAAACTATTAACCTGCTGTGGAGGCTTCACCCTCATCTTATCCTCTAAACTCAGGGACTTGACTTTACTCTCCATATATCTGAAACCATGATATCTTTCAAAACTCCCAATTTAGAACAAATATAGTATTTTTTTGATGGATGATTTTATATTTAAATGTTTTATCAAATGTATAAAGGAATATCAGTGAATTAAAATATATTACACATTTAAATGCAAGAACAGCTGTGTGTTTTATCAAAGTAAAGCTTATGGACAATGGGATGAATGTCATGTGATCAGATGGATCAAACAGAAACTACTAAACTAAATTTTCCATCACACTTGAATGGAGGATGGGTCTCTGCCCGGAACAGACCCCATTATCCAGATCCGTTAGTGTGGATCTGGATAAAGGGACAAATGCGGGATTTTTTTCCCACGTTCTTTAACATGGCAAGATTTCTGTTTATAGGGGAATAATGCATGGACATTAATTAGAAAAAAATCCGGCATATATAAGTGACTGGTAGAAGAAGGGAACTGTTGGTGGAGGTATGCGCTCTACTGAGGGCCATTTTTGTTTTAGATTTAAATTTCGACAAACAGCGTCAAAATGTTGAAACTTTTTGTCACCTTTTATTCCCCAAAATGCTTTTGTTAAAAGAAAATATGACAAAGGAAAGACTGGGGCCAAAAAGCTTTGAATTATATCTTGTTTCATACTATAATCATCTAAATCTAAGAATGAACAAGCTGTACCTTGACACAAAACAGAACTTAAGACTGCAACTATCAATATTAATTCATAGATGTGAGCACGGATGTTAATTTCTAAAGGCTTTTCTGTAACCTGACAGAGCTCAAAATCTCTTATTTTACTAGTGCTGAATTCATTCCAAAAGCCCTGTGTGAAATGGTTTTGTGGTTTTCACAGTAAAAAAATATATCTTTTACTATAAGGATTTTATGTTTTTTTGTGATTTTAGGTCCATTGTGTTAATACAGTATGTCAAAATAAAAAAATAACTGTACAGTCACACATGTGAGGTTGTGCTGAAAATAATGACACCAAGTAAATAGTTTTTAAGGTGAAATATAATGGCAAAATCTGAAATAGTCAAAAATGGCTACTTATACCCTGGAATGTAGGATTTCACAACAAACCTAAATATCCCTGACGTCCCACCTTCAAACACAGCCTCATCTGGCCATCCATGAAAAAGCTACTTAACCTCCCACTTTTCTATAGGAATACATGTTTCCTATGGACACTGCACTAGTTAAACTAAACACACACAACCTTGATCCTCTCAGGGTATTGTTGCACTCCTTGAGCCTGAGCAATTCATGCCCACTGCAATCTATAGTCTAGTATTAATACGACAAAATAAATAAGTCAAATCTGATTGATTGCTTGATTGATTATATAATTTGTGGATGAATTTAAAATAACTTCACTCTAAGAAGATCTCTTCATTTTATTTCGAAGGGGACTGAAAGTTTTTGTCTCACAGTCGAAGAGACAGTGCAAAGTCAGATGTAGTGACGTGGGCTGCTGTTGACAGGTGTGCTGTGGGTTATGGGCCAGAGCGATGAAGGGAGCTTAGCCTCCGTGATGGATGGGGTGTCTGCTCTACTATGACTGATTACAGCAAGCAGCCAGCGGGGAGACAAGAGGGGCCGCACAGGGCCTCCGATCCTGGCTGGGATGAGGCCAACAGTGTGTGTGTGTGTGTGTGTGTGTGTTTGTGTTTGTGCATTTGGTTAGGTGTGAGAGAGGTTTGGCTCTTGAAGCGAAAGCGGGCCTGAAGCCAGAACAGCAGAAGTCGGAAAGACAGAGCAAGTCATCAATAACACACTAGTTTGAGTTACAGCCGGGCTATCAGTGTGAGGGAGAGAGACAAAGGCAAAAGGTAGAGAAAAAGAAAACAGATGAGATAGGATGAAAATAAGGTGAGAAGGAGGGATACACTGGAGATGAAAAGAGAGAGAGACAAAAACAGAGGACTAAAGATCTGAAGGGTACTGAGCAACAAGGAACATCAACAACAAGCATAGACTTTTCCAGAAGTGTAACAAAGAGGACAAAGAGGAAGAAAAGAAACATCCTTTCTCCTCTTTCATCCTTTCTGTTTCGTCTCAGACTGAGATTAAAACACACAGCACTCCCTCGCCTCTATTCCAGCACAGACAAATTACTCTTACATCATCTGGGCATTCAGCCTCAAGTAACAGAACCACTGAACAGGTAGAGGCAGGCTGTTCTGTCCAAGGTCACTTCAAAAAGCATGAAATCATCCTTTAATAGAATCTATGTACAGGCACAAATACCAAAAGTACAAAAAGTTGGCCACTTGGCTACTGTCAACTGTCCGCTAACTGTCCGCTTACCGCCAACCACCAGCTCCATACTTAACACACTGACAGACATGACAGTGATACAGATCCTCTCATCTCATTCTCAGAAAGAAATCAAGAGCATACTGTACTTTTTAAAATGCAGAACTCTTTTGTAAGAAGAGTTTTGAAGACAGTTTCTCTAACCACTTGGTCATTGTGTCAGGAATGTGTCTGTACTAAACATGCAAACAATACTTGTGTCTGATGAAGACATCACAAACACCCTGACTCTCAAAGTACACACATTTAATTACAGCAACTGAGAGAACTTTCTCTCAGTAACCTTCAGAGACACTTCACAGACTGCATATTGGTTTTATGAAAACTCAATGATTTCTTTTTAAAAACCCTTTCAGACATCTAATCGAGTATGGCAGCATTTCGCTTGTCAGAGGTACGTGCTGGTGTGTGTGCAGACCCGGTGAAGGCTAATCTTATTTCTCAGCATCTAATTTTGTGAGATTTGGTAGGGAGCCTGCGATGGCTTGTGTTTCACGGATTACTTCACGGCTAATTTCCCACCAAGCGCTCAAACGCCAAAACCGGTGTTGACTTGAAGTGTCACACTTCTCTGGGCGCCTGTGGACGAATTAGGTGGAGCCCCAGAGAGCGACAATTACATCAATATGGTCAGGAGGGGGAGTTCTAAAATTTCATACACAGAGAATGATCCAAAGCTAACAGCTTGAGTCCATAGATCCAGCATGGGCTTGAAAAGCTGATGATACCTGATAGCTTATATGACTATGTCCAAGCCACTCGAATTTTGGCACAGATAGCATCAAGGGATACATGAGGCAGCATCCTCAGAGGTGACCATGTTCTGTGTAAACAAAGAGATCAAGTTCGTCCCCTCAGCAGAGACGCACCAACATTTTCTGACGCCAAAGCCACCTGCACTAATTGGCGGAGATTGATACACTCCTATAGAGAATTGGATTAGCATGTTACACTACTTCATGAAGACCGTTGGGGTTATAAGCAGCGAGTCTTTGTGCCTGCTGATTGAGTTAGGAGTGGACTGGATGATCGCTAGAGTCATCCATGCTGGTTCCCTTTGAAACCATTGAGTAGTGCTTGTCATCAGCATTACAGTAAATGTCCATCACGACTCTTCTACATGCCATCCATAAAGAATCAGCATGATAGCAAGCTCAGTTATTATCACTGTCGGAGAAAAAAAACAGGGTTCAAGCCCTTTGTGTTTCTCTGTTTTCTGCTGTTTCTCTCAGCATGTTTGTGTTGGTTTGCTTTAGACATGCACCACACACACTGCAGATCCAATATTAAGCCATTTCCCAACATTATTTATGTTGTTATGGTCACAGGCAAAAAGAACACTTGGTTAGAGTTAGGAAATGATTGGTTTTGGCCTAAAATACACATTTTGGATTTTCATACTTTGAAATGTTGAAATGCTGCGGTCTTCTGTCCAAAATATTCAGTGGTTTCACAATGACAAATGTTAAAACTCAGTATCAAACACTGGTCACTGGCTTGGCCGCTTTCTCACCTGAAACTCCACCACGCCCCCACCTCTTGTTATGACATAAACTTGTAATGTGAATATGATATGACACAGTTAGTAGAGATGTCAACATGGCAGGTAGCCTATGACATTTACAAATGTGAACATAACATTGGTTTGCATAAATGTTGACTTGCAATATTATATTCTGGTCACTGGGCTGTGCATCCGCATGCAAGCAAATGTACAAGTCTAATTAGAAAAGAAAATATTTTTAATAGAAATCATGAGCAGGATTGAATAGAGTGACAATCAACTTGTCAAATCAAAGCTCAAAGTAGCTGATATCAGAACATCTCCTCACATCAGAATCAAATAAAAAACCAAACTGTTTATCCTGTTACTTCAGACTCCAGCCAGGTGCCTGTTATTCAGGCAGATTTAACTTTAACTTGTTTTCATTCGTTCCCCAACAGGTCACTGAGGCTCCACACTGAAATAAAGTGAACATTTGCATATTAATGAGATCCAGTTCTTGCTGTCTCACAGGTATACTTTGACCAAAAGGTATTTGCTGCAGCTTGATTTGTATTCAAAAAGTCACATTAGCATTAGCTACACATGGAGGCCTTGGCTCGCAATAAAAGTCACACTGTCAAAACAGCATACCCACTAACACACACACACTCACACCCACACGCACTCGCACACACACACACACACACACTCTCTCTCTCAAAGGTAATTGAGGATTCTGTCCTGTCTTTGCTTTTAGAATGCAGCCAGCAATAAACAGAAGAAAAAATGATTACACTCTGATAACTTGTCTTGAATAATTTATCTATTGACTCTTGTCAAGGGTGGCAGCCCTTTTCCAGCATTGACGGAGCATATGTACATGACAAGAGAGATCACATAATGAACACATTCAGCTCTGCAGCACAGCACGGAGAAAGAAAAAAAAAACCTGATTAAACTAAGGTTAAAAGGTAGTCTTAAGTTTGGTCTAACCTGTGACTGGTGTTCTTCACCCTTGTACACACCCTGCACCTGCAGCAGGTTCTTGGCCACGCCCACACATGGCAGCCCTGAAAGTACTCCCAGATGACAAGCCAGGCCGAACTCTGCACGGGACAGAAAGTGACATGTCAAATCTAGACTAATTTAGATCTACTTGGGTTGCTCTAGACACAAGTATTGACTTTTTGTTATATAATAAATACATATTTTATGATATCACAATGCCAGCCTAACAAGCATTAAAAGAACTGCTGAGCCTTGTTCTAAGAGAAAGACAAGACAGCTTGCAGAATTAATCCAGATGACCTACACAGCTTGCTGGGCTGGCCTTGATGCTCAGAGCTGGATGTGAATCTAAATATTCGATTTAATAAGATGACATTAACTACACGCTCACACTGAAATGTTTGTCAGGTGTCAGGTGTAAGACATCACTTTGTCTTGCTCTGTCTTATTAAACTGCTCAAGGGAAAACATTCTGAGAAATATGTTTCTTTGCTTTCTCACCTCGAGTGAGATGAGATTTATTTCAATCTCGTGTCTGTGCATTAGGTACAGAGCTCCAATGAAGCGGGTTAGTCAAGCTTAGCATAAAGACTGAAGGCCAGAGGAGACAGGTAGCCCTGGTTTATTTCAACGTTGACCAATAACAACACCTTTCTAAATACTATAGCTTGTTTGTTACTGCCATACAAAAACAGAGATGAAAATGTGCATTTTCAGGGGAGGTTAGCTGTTAAAAGTCTTTCCTTCATCTTTATGCAACGCTAGGCCAACCACGTCCTGACTCCAGCTCCATACTTGACATGCAGACACAAGATTTATATCATCTCACTCTCAGAAAGCAAATAAACATATTTCCAATAGTATTGAACTCTTCCTTACTTGAGGACTGCTAGCGGGACCAACTTGGGTTATTGTAAACAAAACGTGAACCCAGCCCTAAATGGCTCAGGGGATCTGACAGCATTACACCATTCTCACAGCAGACATTATCCCTTGTCAAAGTAGGAAAAGAACAAGTGTAAATATGTTTTTAATGATAGCTTGGTGTCAAATATCTTTGTCAGCCATTACACTGAGCCAGCAGAGGTATGGTCATACAGCTGGCAAATGTTGCGTTCACATCATATCATTTAAAAGATAATCATGAGCAGCTGGGTGGAGTATGACTTTCCCATCAGCCTCTGGCTTATGATTCTGAGTCTGAGAATTTCTGACAATGAAAGTGAGACAGCATGTCAACAATTGCCATTGGCAGACCAGTCTACAATAGTTTCAGCTAATTTTACCGGAGCTGCACACTGCTGTTTTATCTCCGGGGTTAGCACTTGAGCTAACAACTTTGGAATAATGTGTGAACAATCCCACATTTAAAATTATGGGTGATTTTTTCTGGGAATGCATCTTAACACAGAAATAGAATGTGTCTGCCGTAATCATTATTAATATGATACAATTAATTAATTACACAAATGTTTTGCCAAGAAATATGAAAAATGTCTAATGCATGTTTTCCGTGTGTCAGTGAGCACATCCTGTCATAACTCAAACAGAAAAAAGTGCAGCACAGCTTGGCTTACCTCTGTAATGGAAGAGACCGTTCCCGTCCACAAACACCACCTGTTGAGAGGGCACACCATCTTTATTTCCCTGCACTACAAAACAAAGCTCCAGCTTCACTGTTCATTTTAAAAACACCATGCATGGCATGCAATGTATGTATTTCTGACATTCTCTGAGCTGCTGCACTATTCAGCAGGTTTAATGAGAACAGTTCTAAGGTTCTCGACCTTTTGACGAGTCATACAGTGGCGAGAGAACAGCTGTAATGAATAATGTTAATCATGGCTGCTCAGACACTTCAGTGGAGCAGAGGCACCGTTAACAATATTAGTTCCACCTGTGTGAGTCCTGATACAATAAGTCTAAGTGCCTGCTGGTAAACTTGTTTTCTCCGTATCTACTGTCTACTGCTTCCTAGTTGAAATTTCCAACTGCTGTCTCATAGGCAAGTGTACACACAACCCTGCTGGAAAAAACAGCCTAGACCAGCACCAAACACAACATATGCTGGTGTTTTGGTGCTGGTCTAGGCTGTTCTTTCCAGCAGGGAAGTGAACCCTCAGCAGCGTAGTTCAGACTTCAGACAAAAGGTGATGGAAAAAACCAAAGTACAATCTACTCAAGTTCTGTATTTTACTTGATTATTTACATTTTCTACTCCTTTATTATTCCTCTCCACTAAGTTTTTTAATACAGTTAGTTACTAGTTAGATTGCAGATTTAGATTATGCTCATCAGGAGCAATTTGGGGTTCAGTATCCTGCACAAGGACATGCAGCTGGGGGAGCCAGCAACCTTCCGAATTCTAGACGACTCGCTCTACCTCCTGCGCTAGAGCTGCCCCAAGAAGCAGAGTAACACATTTTTAAGAAAGTTTATTTTATCAGCACTCTGAAAAATCCCCCATATTGATAATGGGAAAAATGCTAAATATCAACCCGACAGTTGGCCTGGTGTAAATATGTACAACTATACTACCATGGGTGATGCCACTGTTGTGTGACTTCAGACACCTGCTCCCTCATGAGGTTGAGACAGACGGATTTGCTCTGCGATAACAAGTTCACAATCCTGACTTTGCGTGGCAATCCAACTTTTTCTTGGAGGAGGTCAGAAACGTTCCAGTGACAGGTTGTCTGGAACGCAGCATATGGCCACAGCTGCTAATGTGCAGTGTGAGACAGCAGCGTCTTTATCCTGAGTTTTGAAAGTTAAGGTGGGTTAGAAACAAGAGCCTCAAACTGATATTCTAACTCTTCCAGCTCTGGCGCAGCGAGGAAATCTGGAAGCCAAAGGTGACCCTACAGACATATTTCATCATCAAATCATAAGTCACCAGGAGGAAGTCACTTCAAAGGTTGCAGATAAAGGGAGCAGTGCCTGCATCTGTCCAGGCCTAAATGTCAGTGGGAGAAAAAAGCTTGTGTGCGTGTGCATGTATGCCTGTGTGTGTGTGTTCCTGCATACCTGTGTGCATGGTGACAGAAAGAAAGAGAGAGAGAGTAGGAGGAAGCGAGGGAGGTGTGTGGGCTGTGACAAACAGCAGTGAGTGGGTGAGGATGAATCCGAGCTGTCTATTTGAGAAACAGTGAGACGGTGAGAAGAAGAAAAAAAAACAAAAGCTTTGAAAAAAGTAGCTGCAACTCATTCTGTGGGTTTTCATTTGAAATGAAATCAGGCAAGGTTTACACCATTTAAATAATGTCAGTAAGTTGTCAATGTTGTTGTGTGTGTCTATTCATCATAAAACACCACAAATATTGAAAATGACCAGAAATCCCAAGCCTTATCTGTACTTTAAGACTGATGCTAGCATTCCAAGCCAATACATTCATGTTAGCATGCAACATTAGCATGCTTACAGTACAGTGCTTTATACTATGTTGGCATGCTATGAGTGAAACTAATACTGGCACTGATACATATGCATGTTAGCATGCTAGTTTTAGCATTATAATAGAAGCACGACTGAGCCTGGGTCCATCTGAGGCTAACAAACTACAACTAGAGTTGAGTAACAACTGACAATGGAGACAAGTCTTACTCAGGTCACTGTTCATTGAGGATGAACTTTCTTGATATACCGTGGTTAAAAACATAGTTTTCATATGCTGCCATGCCTAGTAAATCAGCTTTTAGGAAATAAAGTAGCTAAGCTAAAGACTGGAGACAAGTGGAAACAGCTAACTTGAAAAAAACACATAAGCCTAACTTGACGACTGAATAACTTGTGCCTTGTTTGTGTAACCAGTGCAAAAGAGAAATTGTCCTTTTATTGAGTTATGTGCTGAAACTAACAGGTCAAACAAAGTGTCAACTAGCGAGCTTTAGAAGTTATCATAGGCATATTTTCTAACAGAGCCTGGCTAACTCCCCCTGCCTCCGGTCATCATGCTAAGCTAGGCTAACCACTTCCTCACTCCAGCTCTGCGCTCACACATATGACAGCTGTATCCATCTTCTCATCTCACTCTTCGAAACAGGGCTGCTGTTTCACAAAACTTTTTCTCCTATGAAGTAACACAATTTTAATCTGATTTATGAAAGTGAAGACTGGGCTGTGTACACTCCAAAACTCAGCTCGGTACTAATTAGAAGTATCTGCAAGTGTAAAGTGAGCGGCACCTTTCATGGATTATTTAACACACTCCCTTGGGATAAAACGGTCGTGATAGAGAGGACCCAACACATTTTAAACACCTCAGAATGTTCCTACAATTACATTTTTACAATTGAACCTATTGAGGTGCAATTCATGTTCTACTCTTTATCACACCTGTCATTTGTTCGCTTAAATGACTACCTTGATGAAGCACACGCTGTTGACTATTCCACTAACAGGAAATACAATTGCAACCAGAAGTCCTTAAACAGGTTGATGGCCCGTCTAAGGACTTCTCTGAACCTGAGAAGTCATGTGTGTCATCAATGTGTGTGTGCAGAAGCTGACCTGAGGCAGAAGTTCAGGCTTGTTCCCCTCCAGCCGCTTCAAAGCATCCAGGAGGAAGGGGGTCTCTCTGAAAGCCAGGAAGCCGGCTATATAGGGGGCCGTCAGGGTCACCATCTGACTGTCCTCATACAGCACCTTGGGAAAAAGAGGAGACAGGAACACACTGCTGAGTGGTTATAGACTCTGTGTTTATTCTCTCCTTGGATTTGGAAAATACATCTGTGTTCCTGAATGGAGTGCAGACAGTGTCGGGGGTCAGGTGCTGCATGCTTCGGACAAATGTGTCCCCCGCCCCCAGTGTATATGTAAGGGTGAGTTCACAGACCCAAACAAGCTGTGCAAGATAATCACTAACATCCCCCATCTGGCACAAAATGGAACATCTGTTACATTTTTCACCTGCAGCTGTGAAGATACAGAGCATCAGAAACTAAATCTCTTTAGGTTACCTGCTCTGTAAATCTGACGTCCTGTGTTCTCCTTCGAGGAAATAATCAGGACACAAAAAGGTTCATGTTCTATATTCTGTGCATGTCCCAGCTGCAGCGCCCGTAGCCCTCCCTCAAAAAACAAAATGTATTTTTGTATAATCAATTAAATCTGTGAATGCTAACACTTTAACATATGAGCCTTATAGCTAATGTGCTTTCTATCCTAATGTATCCTCCTACCCTGAAAAACATGTCTTGTGTTGCACAGTTGAACTACAGGACAGATTTCCACAAAGCTTGGATGAAAGATAGGTCTCGGCCCAGAATAGACCACGTTACCTTTTGATGCAGATCCAGGTAATAGGATGGATCCATGGATGGATTTTTTTCTCTCACTTTCTTATCATTGTGTGAGAGCATTTTCTTTCATTTCTCAAGGCATAATACATGGATCTTGATGAAAAAAAATTGGGTACATTAGGGTGGCTGGTATCTGTGAGTGAGTACAGAAGGGAAGTGTTGGGCCTTGGTGCAGGAATGGGCTCTGCTGGGTGCCATTCTAGTTTGCATTGTGTCTTAGTGCCCCTGACTCCTCAGCTGTCAATCTAACATGTACAATGGCGCGCCTATCAATGGCTTTGGAGCTGAAGGAGAACTTCTGATGTTTATTTCCAAATAAACAAATCAAAATTATTATCTGTACATTTGACAGAAACACAGGAATGATTAGTTGTGAGTTCAGTTGGACCTTAATAGATGAAGTTTGAATTCTGTGAGACAAAATGGTTGGTGATAGTATTCATGGAACATACTAAAACAAAAGGACTAGTGTCATTTCCTTTGCTTATAATCAGAGACTCTGCAGTGGCAGGGTCTCTTTGTGGTTCACGAGCAGTCTGCTTGATTAAACCATTTTAATGGAACAAATGAGGTTTTAAGTATAATCAGAATCTTCCTAACAAGTTGTGATGCTCTGGAGCTTCCAGCTGTCACCTTTGGCAAACTTCAATATCTTTTCCTTGTCACGGTGAGAGGATTTGCCAAGGCCTCAGATGCTGCGATGTCCAATACAAAACAACTTTTACTGAGGCCTGCAGCAGCGACAACAAAAAACATGCAATCAGAATTGTTAACTTCCATTCAGGATATGTCAGTGTCGTTTTTTTGACCACAACGACCTTCATCCCTCTCTGCTGTAAGACATTATTAGTGAGACTTTTAACAACTAAAGTTGTTCTAGCTGAAAAGATACTTATTCATTTTATTTGCAGTGTGTTGAGGCCCATTTTGAGAGCAGGCTGTCCAACAAAACCACTGCAGCAATGTACCGCTGTGCATCATGTTAGCAGTATTACTTAGTGTCACACATGGCCTCAGGTGGCAGTGCTGGAGTAAATTGAAAGCAAGCAGGGAACATAATTCCATTATTGGACAACATTTCTGAACAACATTTCATTAGCCTCGTTGGCTTCATGTATCAACAACATGCAGTGACAAATGTCATTAATTATAATGGGCTGTGTAATGAGAAGGTGCCAGCAGCCCATGTTAATGCACAGATAGATAGCAGGAGCGATGAATGCTTGTGAAAGGCTGTACAAAAAGTAAATTAAATGAAGATTGGGTCTGCCAAGGTCTTGTCACCAGCCACTTTAACAAGACTTGACCTTGAGCTGTAGTGTATATTAAACCTCAGCTCTCCTGTTTATTAATTTGGCTTTTTTGGTGCTATAATTTAGCTGGATTGGATTAGACATCCACTACTATCAAAGTAAAGAATATTAAAATTCAAGACACATTTGAGACTAAACAATCAGATTCAAAATGCCCTTTGAGTTTGGATGTTTTGTATAGATTTTCTACAGGTATTTTATAGTTCCTTAATGATATCAAAGGGTACATTTTCAATGCATTTTGCATGACTTCAACTTCAATTAGAAAAGATGGAAAAATGACTGGAATGTGTTACAGGTACAACCTAAAGCTGCAGCAGTCAATATTTTTGTGGCAACAAAAGATCAACTTCCTGTTGACTGTAAGCTATTTCAAAGCCATTTCATTGTGCCTTTTTTATACAAACGTGTGTCCTGTAAAAAACCGAACAACAAATAAAGTACAGATAGCCTTCAACTAGCAACCTGAAAAGGAAGCAGAATGATAAAACAAACACCTAATTCCTGGTTTTGACAGCGCTACTGCTGGACATTGCTTTTCAAAAACCCTTCATGAATGAACAACTAGTGGAAATAGACACAGGACATCAAAAAACATTAGTTTTCAGAGTCAAATATCCAGGAAATTCATAAAACTATGTGCAGGATCACTGGAGATGCAATAAACATGAATCAAACATTTTTTGGGGGGATAAAAACATGATCAGAGGGTTGCAGTCAGACTCTCATGGGAGAGATTACCTTCTAAAGTGAACCAAAAAAACCAAGCTGGCAGCCTTGGTGAAAGTGTGAGTAGCTATGTGAAGTGTGCTCTCAGTCCTGACACAGCCAGCCTTCAAGATCGTACAAGTATTATATCAAGTGATGACGTGGCAGCAGAAAACAACCTCCTGTGACCTCGCATTCAACAACACGAATGAAGTTGGCAAGGCTACTTTTAAGGGCAGATGAAAATATTCTGATAATATTCAGTATTTCGCATCACAATACATGGGTATATTTTCACTGAGTTTGTGACTTCTGTCAATACTGTTGCTCTTCCCGCCTGTCACCACAAGAGGCCAATAGATGGTCGTGTGGGAGCTCACCTCCAGGTCGGGGTAGCTGAGCACCACGAGCTGGGCGCAGGCGTTGACGTCGTCCCCTTTGATGAAGGAAAGGTCCACTCCTCCAACTCTCTCCAGGCCCGAGAAGTCCGGACTCCTCTGCCAGTCCTCGGTGTCCTCCTCCACCACCTGCTGCCTGAGACGGGCCTGCTCACTGCACAGAGAGCAGAGGACTGAGTCCAACAGTGTAACCGCAGGACAAACCCAGGGGGACACGTACTCAGACACTCACATTGGGAAGATTCAACACCAGCAGAAAAAACATGTGGTCAAAATATACAACCGTTACATTTTTATTATTTAATGAAGTGTATAGTGTCTTCTGAGACCTGGAATTGTGAACTAGGCAACCTGTGTCTTGCATTAATACTCAGAGCTTTGCATGTCAACACACAGTGTCCTCAGTGCGCGCACACACACACACACACACACACACACGTTTGCACCTCTATAGGAGGATCCTCGCTGACATAATGCATTCCTCAGCCCCTTATCCTGGCCTTTACCATCAGAATTGAATGGCAAACCCCAACTTTAACCTTAATCTAATCTTATACTACAGATAGATGTCGAAAGCCCACACACACACACAAACATGATAACAAAAATGTTATGACAAAATATAAATCTAATCATACATAACAGATATATGTTAAAAAAAGGGGGGGGGGTGGGAGAAAAAAACACACACACATAATGACAGAAATCTGAGCTGGAGATAGCAGTGCAGTATAAGGTGATATGGAACATGATGCCATCAGTGGCCTCTGCCATCACAAACTCACAAACCAATGGCTGCTGATGACTGGTGACACACATCCAGAGCTGCTGTCACAGGAGCACAGTACCAAACACACACACACACACACACACACACACACACACACACACACACACACACACACACACGCGGCAGTCTAACTTTCAGCACATTAAGCAGCAGTACGGGTCTGCGTGTTTGTCCCCAGCTCCTGCTGCAGGTTAGCGGGTGATAACAGTTAGCTGCACCGTGGCCATGGTGTAAATTCCAGTGTTGTCACGGTGACGTTACTGTGCGTCGTGTGGTGTATTCTGAGTTCAGGTGTATAAATGTAGGAAAAGCAGTCTGACCTCTCCCACTGCTCCACCAAACCCTCTGCAGGACGGGCAGACATGTCTCTCAACCTGCCGGAGGCTCCGAATGACGAGCACCAACTAGGTGAAGTAACGTGTGGTCCACCTACACCTACGGTCGTGTTTTGCTTCCGCGTATGACGTCACGAAGCCTGGCGTCAGTGTGGTGATTCGCGGTTCAATCCTGCCATCTAGTGGTGTGAATGCTGAATCATACACCGTAAAATGTCACTTTACCAGCAGTGGCATCAATTGGCTTATTTGTGATTTAAAGGACAAAGGGACAGTTGTGGAGGGATTGTGAGAAAACAAAGGCAGGGAGACATATGTTTATTCTTTTCAGCTGGCTTGACTGCAAATAAAATCCAAACTGATGATCTGTAAACTGTGTAGGAAGTTGAAGCTGAAGTTGACTTTCAAAATGTGTTTTTTTAGGGGAATAGTGATCCATTAGTGATTAGTGATTCCCAGCATGGCTTGCCAAAAGGCGGGTGTGCTGAGAAAGAAAAGTAACTAAAAGACAGGAAATCTGTATGGTCTGACACCGACATGACCACTCATGAGAATAATCCATCAGAGACAGGAGACACTTGGAATACTTGATGCAATCAGGTCATTCCATCTAAAAGATAATATATAATGTGATAGACTGAGGAGAACCAGGAAAGGATGTGGAGGCAGAAATGAGCTCATCTTCCAGTAAAACACATTTTAGCAGTGAGAACTGTTTCAGCCATGGTTGCTTAATGGTCAAGGTTACCTGTTTTTTGTTTTTTTTTAGAAAGAGAAAAGAGATTTTACTTTCTCTTTACACTGTCAAATAAAGGCAAAAAAGCTTCAAGTCTTGAAATATTCCTGGTAAGTATGTGTACCTCTGCCTTACTGCAGTTCATCACACCAGTATTGGGACGTTGAAGCCTCGTCTGTCTGCTGTGGAAAAAAAGTCGATGTTTTATGACTTCCCATGTTAAAATTCTGTGTCAGTGGTGCTGCTCCAGATAGAATTTCAGACAGCTTTTTGCTATGAGGAGATTCAGGGCAGCGGGGCCATATTATTTTGTGTGATCATTATTAAAGTCGGTGATGCAGCAAACACGAAACCCATTTTCATGAGTCGCATTAATTAACAAGTCATTATAAAGTGGATGCAGCCAGCAGCAAAGTGATTACCAAATATAGGGAGAACCATTAACACAATTTCAAGCAATTAAAATACTTCAACAAATTGAACATGCTACAGGTTTGGCAATAGATGGAGTACCGTCTCACTTTTGTTAAAAGTTAACTTAGTACATGACTTCATTCACCATTACATGAGCAAAAGTAGCAGAAACACAGAAAATGCAATCAAAGGAGACACGAGTGCATGTATTTTTCTCATAATTCAAGTTTAATGTTTTCAAAAAATGTAAAGGCGCCATATTCTCAATAATTCAACAATGTACTTTACATAATTCCTTACATCAAGGTACAGAGAAGATATGCAACAATGTCAGAAAGAAAAGCAGAGACAGACAAATGTGTGGAACAGACAAGACAAACAGTTATAGCCCTCATTTGTCAATGAGATCTTGATGAAAAATGTGCACGTTTTAAGAGCTGAAGTCAGAGAAACAGGACAGCAGACCATGGAAGTTGTATGTTATTTGTAACCATGAATTTAAGCAGAAATCAAATAACATCTGATCTGAGTACACTTCTTTATGCCCATGGTTTCAATTAAGGTCCACTCTACTCTCTAAGATATACACAATGACAATTGTTTAAACACAAAACAGCAAAAAACTGTGTGCGCACAAGTGACAAAGAGTAAAGACAGAAAAAGAACAAGAGACAAAAGGAAGTCCAAGAAGTACTTCAGTCTGGAACTGATGTTACCTGTTTCATCATCAATCAAACTACTGGAGAAATGTAGAATAACTGGATGAAGGAAAAGTTAGTCGTGTGGTTCTAGACATGCTTCAAAGAGTGAGAAGAGGCCGAGTGGAGAAACACACCTGCCGGGAGAGGCAGGGGGAGTGTTCACAGAAACTTTACAGGCTTATCTTTAATCCCCAACACTTCTAACATTCACCCTTTTACACCATCACACACACTTAACAGCCCACATTCTGAGGAGGTCCTTTTTCTCAGTAAAGCATTTCATGTTATTGCAGTTTATGACATAAAGTTACCACAAGTTAACCCTTGACCTTTAATTCATATTCAAAAACAAGCCGTTCCATGTATCAAAAACAAGATGCAGGGCCAGTATATTCAGGGGTCTGAATGCCTCAGTCTTAATCTAGCTCGTCAGCTGCACTTGGTAACCATGGCAACAGCACACATGACCCTTGGCAATGGTGAGCATGTCTGCCCTCTACAGGGAGTCAGATCTATGTGAAGTCATCAATGCCTATTAAGCTAATAAACTCTTGTTGCATGGATGTGTTGCATTTAGAAATGTTCATTCAATTCACAATCACTCATCTATTACAGTGGTGATCTTGAAATTTAAAAAAAGCAGGTACAGTTCTAAGTGATGCTTACGAAGGCTAAAATGGTATTTTTATTGACACATGACTCTTAAAATGGCTATATCTTAATCTTTAAATAATAGATCTGTAAACCCAATCACCACGTGAGCATGCAGTAACACACCCCACTGCTTCACCCCATCAAGTACTCATCCCCAAAACACAGTAACAAACTCCAACCAACACTAGCACATTTACAGTATCAATATGTTGTCTACTGGTGCACCGTCAAATGATAATCACAAAATAACATTCATCCCTAATGCACACTGAAATCTTCATCACTCTGGAAAATAAGTGGAGAATGATGGCAGTACTGCCCAATTACATCACAACCCTCTAAATTCAGGCATCAGTAGCACATTCACAAATCAGTAAGAAGGCATTTCCTTTACAACTTGATTTTGACTAGAGTTTCTCAAAACATGCCGACTCTGGATGGAAAGCAAACCATTATTTTGTTTCCATCCTAGCAGAATGGCAACAGAGACAGGAAGTGATGATGTTTAGCTGTTTACTGGCTGTTTTGCTCGTCTGCCTGCCTGCACGACATAAAGTTCATTCGCAATCAGCACCCACGATCCTCCACAAACATCTCAATGATAAATAGAAATATTTCACACAGTAGAAAGTCAAACACGTGTTATTGCTTTTAGCGGATTTCTGCGCCAAGAGTCCGACCCGGGTCAAATATCCAAATGCTTTTCAACACGTGATAAAGCCCTCGTGAGACGGACGGGTGGGGTGTGCCACATTAAGACGGCAAAGTGATCTACAGAAAAGCTCACACAGCCGCGGGAAAATATCTGAATGCCATTTTCTCGTCAACTGGCGGCTCTGCTGACACCATCTGCACCGTCAGGATTCAGTAAGCTCCACCCATTCCGTTGCACCATGCGGTTTGAAAAACAAAATGTATTTGCAGGTGATATTCGACCCAGGTCTAGTTCAGAGTTTACCGTGCCCACACACACACACACACACACACTTGACCTATAAACAATTTTACCAGATTGAACAAACCCCTCTGGTAATATGGCAAACACTGTAAATTTTTGCATGTTTTCAAACATCCATGTGTTTACGTGTGTGTGGTGTTGTTTGTATGTAACAGCGCTTCCAGTTTTTCAGCAAGCACACAAGAATGAGGTATGTGTCATCTCAGTGCTGTAAACGTGTGTGTAGATGTAAATGCATATATGTAACAGCGCCTCCAGTGTGTTCATCCGGTCCTGTAGCTCCCAGGATGAGAATATTGCTTCTTTCAGTTTCCAGTGCAACGAAGGCACCGAAATTCATCTCCCGACCTTTGACCTTCGATCAACACCACAAAAACAAACATTCTGCTAATGTTTTGTTTCAAACAGCTGCCCAGCAGAGATGCCAGGCACAAAAAATATATCACCTTTGTGCAAAAATCAGCCCTTTAAATGTACAGTCTGTTTAATTTTTGCCTCAGATTTTTAAAATTCCTTGTCTTCTGTTTGTGCAAGCATGCTTCAGTTCCATAGAGACTGGCTGTGCAATAGGAACAGAGTCCAAAGATGATGAGGAAGGGCAGGAGGAGAGTTGGCTTCAGTGTTAAAGGTAAGGGCATGGGGGGGGGGGGAATATTGTGGGGACTGAAGTCCTTGGCTTCCAGTTTCTACCTGGAGATCATCGAGCTGGACTGTGATTGGCTGGAGGAGGTGGTGGCGGCGCTGAGCTGAGAGAAGCCGCTGTGGCTCGACTCCAGGCTGGTCATCGAGCCCCTGAGGTGAGAGACAGAGATCCAAAGAACATGTGAGCTGACTCAATTCACACTCTGCAGCTGACTACAGGTATGCAAAAACAGAGCAGCCGCAGTTTGCCAAAGACTAAGTGCATTCTCTGTGTGCACAACTCGTGCTCATGATGCAAAACCATGCAGCCAGATCAAACATGATTCACTCTGTGTGGCATACAAGGTTCAGGCTCTGCCATAGGCTGTAACACCCAACAGTGTGTCAAGTAGGAGGGTTGAAGAGTGAAAGTTTCAAAATGACAAATACTTTGCTTGTTTCAGTGTTTTAAATCATACTCTGGAGAGGAAAAATTACTCTTGTGGAAGTTCAGGGTGTTTTGTTGAGAGCAAAAGCAGATCCACCACATCTCATAAATAAACCCATAAAGTTTGAGGGTTTAAGCTGCCTATGGCAAAGCATGAAGCATTCTGTTCTTTATCTGTATTTTTCTACATTAATTTCACAGGGTAACAATGTATGTTGGCTGCCGGTTTTAGTTTGGGGTCAGTATGAAGACAACATGTACAATTTAAGTAAGCTCATGTCTATAATGAAAGATATATTCCTACATGATGCATGGCAACACATGCATTAGGATGTGTTGTAAAAGTAAGTTGTAAAAGGACATTCAGCAGGCTTCTGTTGTTTCAATGTGTAAATACATATTTATTCAACATCTGATATCTTCTGTGTACATCTATTCAGCTGTGTGTTTTCTGTGTGTGTGTGTGTGTGTGTGTGTGTGTGTGTGTGTGTGTGTGTGTGTGTGTGTGTGTGTGTGTGTGTGTGTGTGTGTGTGTGTGTGTGTGTGTGTGTGTGTGTGTATTTTTTTACACTCATTATCGTAGGCACAAACTTTCTTTAAGGTTGAATTAACCTCCATCTTTTCTCATTTTCCGGTTGGCAAAAAAAAAAAAACAATCCAAAAACCCTAATTTCAACAGCCAAAATTATCATTATCTCTATTTTAAAAATGGCAGCATTTGTGCAACCCGATACATGGCTTTCTCTGGTTAGGTCCCACATAGATCTTCTGTTTCAAATGTGCCTGCATCTTATGCTGTACACTGTATGCTTAATTGCAAAAGCAAGTGATGCACAGGCATTATTACTTAAAAAAAAAAAAAAAAAAAAAAAAAAAACTTTGCCCCTTGATTTTCACCAATGCCTATTAAATGTTTCATATTGATGTGATTATGATACTGAATCTGTATTGTATTGTTTTGAGCTACAACTACCAACTACCTTCATCATGGAATAATCAGCTTAGGTTTTCCTTGTTTGTTTTTGATTAATCAATTACTTGTTTAACCAAAAGAAAAAGTGAGAAAATAGTGGAAAAAGTCAACCGAAAGTCCCACTGTCATGTATATATTGCTGCTGTCTTATCACATTTTGAATGTTTGGAATGTGAGCAGTTACATAACAGACATGGACAAAGAAAAAGGGCTACCTTAATTCCACATTTTTAGTTCAGGTTTGTGTTTTGAAAATCTCAGTCTCAACCAGAAATGTTAACCATGAGCAAAAAAACCTGTTAAATGCTACTAGAATGAGTTAGATGATAATTTCAAGTCTGTTCAAATGAAACAGTAGGTGAACTGAAAGCTAAGTGAGATTCAGTAAGTTGGTAGTACAAATGGATGTGTGCAGAAAAAATATAGAAATGCCAGCAAATGGACTGTGCTGTGAGTAGGTATAAAACTGTATATGCTGGTTTGCACACTTGAATATGCAACTGAGCGCTAGCGTGTCAAACTTCACCCAGTCTGGGATTCCTGATATTATTAGTCATGCAGGCAGGGTGACTGAAGCCAGCAGTTCAACTGCAGGAGTCTATCATCAGTTTGAACAAAGCAACAACATCCTGTAAGCCGATGCTAAGAAAATCCATAAGCAATAACAGATGCAAACAAGCATCTCTTTGCTGCATTACAAGCGTGACTGCCATGAGGGGGCCGTTCAAATTAGCAGGGATGGCAATGAGTGCTAGTGCTAAAGGAGAAGGGGCAAACACTGAGCCACTTACAAACTCTGCACATCACAGCAAGCCGTTCTTCACAGGAAGAAGACAGAGCAGGAGGGGGAGGGGAGGAGGAGGGGAAGTGAGCGATATTGGACAGAAAAGGCTGGATTAAAAGGAGTCTACAAGGGAGGGAAGCATCCTCATCTCAAAACTCTGGGGCTAAAAAAGTCATAATGCTCCGGAGGCTTTCCATGGTGTCATTTAAGCAACATTACAGAATTAATCCATTCAAGTATCAAATGTCATACGTGGCACTACATGGTAAGTTGTAGAGGGGGGAAAACTGAAAGAAGGCAGGAGTGAAAAATGAGCAGTCATAAAGAAGAAATGCTGAAATGTAAAACTATCACAACATCATGGTAAAACACCTTAAAACTGCAACAATATGGACACAAAATACACTTCACATGTATAGCATGGACGCAAATATGTCTGTATTTTACACTTTTATACACACACACACACACACACACACACACACACACACACACACACACACACACACACACACACACACACACACACACACACAAAGAGTTACTAACCTAAAGTCCTCAGAGCCCAACACCTCGGTGTAGTACATGACTTTACACTTGTGTGACGAGACTTGCAGAGTGGCAAGCACATCATCCACTCGGGGTAGGTTGGTAGCTGAACAGGCTGGCATGTTGTAGAACTTCCACTGGAGGATGTAAAATCCTGGCCACCGTGTGATGTGAGAGCCCTGAGGACAGGACAGATTCAAAGTATACAACATCAAAGCCTGACAAGCAAAACTAACCCCGGAAATATATTCAAATAGGCAAACCTTAGGACCACATTGCAACAATTCATGATCCTGCCATCTCACCTGCACACTCTCGCCCTCCTTGCAGGTGAGCGGGGACTCAACCATGCTGTAATCCTGCCCCAGTGTCCATGACTTGTCAATAAGCTGGACATTGTTGCCTCCTGGGGATGTGATGCCGTGGGCTCCCAGGGCTTCTTTACGTGGAGGCTGAGGGGCCCGCTTTGAGTGGTAGATGTTGAAAACCACATCGCCTTTGCACATGTCAAAATCCCAGGTGATTACTGAGGAGGCGTCGATGATCTCAATCAGAACCTGGTTGGTGAAGAGAAGAGACAGGGAAGACGGAACTGGAATTAAATGATGTTTCAGGAGAAAAAACCCAAGAACTAAATCAAAGCAAGGAGAGAGATCATTTTTCTCTCTTCAGCGCTTGTTTTTCTTTAATCACGTCCTTCTTTGTTTAAAGAAATAATGAAGGAGCATTATGGCTATGAAACTCAATCTTAACACTACATGTACATATAACTCGGATTATTTGATTCATTTTATCTTGCACCAGTTAAATGTAGCAAAGAAAATGCAACATCTGTGACAAAGATAAACTGTCAGCATCCGTTTGTGCGGTTCTGGGCTCATTTAAAAACATTTCCAGAAGGGTGATTTTGCATGAGGATGCATCTGTGCTTTTGGTACATATTATGTAACATAATATGATCACATTAGTGTCACATCTGAATTCAAAACCCCCAAAGAAATCGTCTACCACATACAACCACTAGATGGCAGAATGTTCAACAAAACCTCCATTGGAGAAACCATGCAGCTCTCTAACGTCCTGCCCTACATATTCACTTCAAACCTCACCGCAGACTTCCAATCTTTTCCTCTGACTTTGGTGCTCTGTGTTGAGCCTCACCTCGTGTGGTGCTCCCTTGAAGACACTGGCGCTCTGGTAGATGGTCTCGGTCCATAGGCGGACATCTTCGTTCTCCAGCTCCTCGGCCGTGCGGTACATCGATTTGGGAACCAGGCCGCCTTCTGGCACCTCACACTGCAGAGTGCAGACAAAGAAACACATACACAGAACTGGGTCAGTAAAGGAGACCTCAATGTAGGTGGTGCCTTGTCCCAGAAAACTTTTATTCAAAATTAAATCATACTCTCAAATGATAAGTTTACATCTTCACCAGACACTCACCATACACTCTCCTCCCAGGAAGTCAGGGATGATCTCCTTGTCTATATAGTCCACAAGCCCTCCAGGACCCTGGTAGTCATTGCCTGCATAGATGAGGAACTTCTTGCGGGTGTTTTCATCAATGAATGGACTCACCTAAGGATGGAGACAGATGAGGATATTGGATATGGACACACCAAAGTAGTAGTAGCCTAGTTTTTCAATGGCAAAAATGTAGGAATTACAGTGATAAGAGTGGAGCAGAATATGTGTTTGGTGTGGCTGTATCCTGAGTTACCAGTATGTGAAGGCTGTGATTGCTAACAGGGATTGCACTTCATTTTATGGTTATTTTTAAGGCTATAGTTACATACATCACACTTATGATTTTGTGTGAAAATGAGGGTGGACTGCCACTGAGAGAAGAATCTCCTCCTGGTTCTCACCAGTGTCCAGAGGACAGGGAATACTCGGGGAGCCCTCAGGATAAGCAGCCGTCCCAGAGTCTCTGGGTAGTTGGCCTCCACCACCTCGATGATCCTCAGCAGCGCCTTGACTCCAGGTCGCCACAAGTGACGCATATTTAGCCCCTCCAGGTCTACCAAGCACGTCCAACAGCTACAGAAGAGGAAGAGAGGGGATTAAAACAGGGATAAGCGCATGCCACAAACACACACTCACACACACAACTGGGCTACAGCTTCCTTCCGACACTTAGCACCTGTCATGCTGAAGTGAGGCTTAGGTGGTGAAGGCAATGCTTGCTAATTCTGGACCCCCTCCTCCCCTCCCTCTCCCTCGATCTGCTCTGGCTGAGGACTGTGTGACGTGACAGCCATTCATAGTTCACATGCCTTCCTGCTTGGCTCTTATCCCAGTCACCTCCTCCTGTTTGAGAGGGCTGACAGATGACAGATACCATCTCCGTTCTCTCCTTCCCACTCTCTCCTCTGCCATCTCAATCAGAGCACTCGGGGAAGAGCCTCGTGCATTCTTTCCATTTTCAGGGAGATAATTCTCCTCTGGACTCACTCATGCTGAGTGTGCATCTGTGTTCAGGCTACAACAGCTGAACTCAATCCAAACAAGCTTGTATGCCGAATCATGATCAGAAGAAGAGGATACTGCTTGTTTAAAGCGTTTTTCACCTGCCATTTAATTCAGTATATCTATTGATGTACAACCTTATTTGAAGCTTTTAGTATTTACTGAGAAATTAATGTTGATACAGGGCTGTAGATAAAGACCATTTTCATTATCACTGACTCATGCATAGAGTCTATTGAAATTGTAACAGTTATTATTTATATTCAATCATTCAACATGCTCAAAAATCATCAAACTTTCCAAACACATCAGAAGTGGCGAATAATTGTATGTTTTATGGGTCTTCACAAGGGTGTGGCAAAATGACTCCATAGCGGCCCCAATAAAATTTAAATAAGGGAGCTCTTGCAGGAGGATTTGCCTATGAAATTTGGTATGTATATGTATCATGTCCAGACTTACAATAAAGCTTTAATAGCCATACCCTAAACCCAACAGGAAGTCATCCATTTAAAAATGTACAGTTCAACCTTCGCACAGTTGTTGCTATTTTACAAACTCCTAGAGATTTAAGCCCATCATAATCAGATCTTGTTTCAACCATCATAAAACCCTTGTGATGATATTGTTGAAATATTCAGTTGTCGTTTAAAGGCTTAACAAAAGCAGTGAGGCAAATTTCAATGTTTTTCCATGAAAAAAATAAATACAATTACTGTTAATACGGTAAACATTGTGCAATGTGCCCCAAACTTGACACATTTGATAATAGACCTGGCCTGGAAACATCTAAATGCCAACATTAGGTTACGGTTATAGCTCTCACAACTGGCCACAGGAAATTAGTTTCTATATTCTGATGTTCTCTTCCAAGCAAGTTAACAATATGAACCTCAAATTTGGTCAAGAAAGTTTTGAACATGACTCTTCATTGGCCGTTGTAATGGCAACATATCATTCACCATGAAACAGAAATTTCTTGTAAACCCCCCAAAAGGTTTATATTCTGACAAGCTGAAATTAAAGACTTTCTTATTTTTTGTTTGATAAATGGTTCGACTGATTTGATTAGTTTTTTCAGTTCTATATATCAAAATATATACTGAAGGATTACCTGATGGGTCGGCCAAACACCTTGGTGTTCTCCTCACAACGTCTCAGACCCTCCTCATTAATAGACAGCACCTAAAATGACACACCATGAACTCAGTCATCTGTTGTGATATTAAGTTTCAGGCATTTAGCTCACACTGGTAATTGGACCAAATTATAAACAAGCAGGCTATTTATATATATACACTGTACTGTATACATCCTGGTGTTAATTCCTGTGTCAGGTCGTGCCAGCGTATATTAACTCCGCCAATCTGTAATCCAACCACCAACAGCCTGACCTATAAACTTATGGACCTACACTGTTACACACAAGTTAGAAGAGTGTCGCAACTTGTGTTACATACATGTCTGAGAAGAGACTCTTCTCCAAGAGCACGGACAAGTCCTTTGGTGTCCATCTGGCCCAACCTCAGGATGTACAAAGGACGACCATCTAGAAATAAAGAATAAAAGGGAATAAAACAAGCATTTACATGACGTATCACACTGTTTACTTTTTGCAAGGCTTCATGTTACATGGAAAGATTTGCATAGTTTGCCTGTCTGTTCTTGTATTGTCTAAGACCATAAGTGACAGTGTTCACTGAGAAATGCTTTGATGTTTGGTCCCTGTCCCTAACAACTAGAAAGACTGAAATGAGAAGATAAACTGTTCACTGATGTGGGAACATAAAAGTCCCTTAAATCTGGTTTATAGTGTCAACAGTTCCAAATAAGGAATCTGCAGCATGCTGCAGAGTGAAGAATGTGACTTTGTGCAAGTGTGCGTAAGCTATTGGGATAACCAAGTAGTTCTGACAAGTGGCTTGTGTGCATGTATGTGTGCATGTAACTCGAGTCTGTATGGAACTGGAGAACTGAGATATACCTCCAGTTAACAGTGCAAGTATAGCCAGCTCTGACATAAATCATATGTTTATGTGTTCGCTAATGTATGCACACTAGAGACTGTAGCATGTTTCCAAGTTCAGCTGTCTTGGAGTATGGCTGTAGACGTAGATGTGACTTTCTTTTTTGCTTACACACACTGGTTCCCTCTATCAAGGCCTACCTCTATCATGGTGGTGCCAGCCCCCAGTGTAGTAGTCCTGGAGGACCTGTGGTGAGGTCCAGGTCTCCAGCAGGTAGTCCACCTGGTGCTGCTTCCTCCAGGTCAGCGACTGGCAAAGGATCTCCCGCGCCTTGTCCATGTTGAAGTCCCTGGCACGCAGGAAACGCAGTATGTGCTCGTCCTTAGGGATCTAGATCGTAAGGGGAGCATGTTTAGCTGTACTGGCTTTGTAAACAAATGAATGAAAAAATTATAAAAGAACAAAAACTTTCACAGCTGTCACCACACTGCCAAGGTCACTGTAAATTGGTTCAACTGAATGGAACGCCAGCAAACAGGAGGTCAGTCAGTCATATAAGCATGTAAAAAGTTGCCTTCCTATCATATTTAATATGAATCAAAACTTACTACAACCTGACTTCAGTCATATCATGTCTGTCATGTCACTGATGATGATTGGATGTTTGGAGGTAAACAGTAATGTCTTAGGTCATCTAGGTATTCTTAGGTCATCATACTTCAAAATTCCTTTTCTATTTTTATCCTTATAACTAACACTGCCAAACACAACATTACCTTTCCCTTGTGCGTCTCCTGCAGCCATTTGCGAAGCCTGATTAGACAGCTCTCCTGTAGGGGGGTCAGGTCACCTAGGTAACGTTTGATATAGTCTGCATCCAGCTTATCTGCAACACAAGAACACAAATACTATAATTAACATTATTCAGTCCACACAGGGTGAATTAACATGTGTATGAACTTTTAAGGAAACCAAAACCACATAATATGTTTTGATTTCTGTCAGTTCAAAACATTTAATAACCATCTTTGTTAGAATTATTTTCCCAAAGTGATTTTCCTCCATAACTAAATAATTAGGCATGTTTAAAGTGCTACTTTAGTGTCAGTATACAGGTTTTCACAAACTGCAAGAAGTGCTGGCCCTAATTGTTGAATCATCTGTTGTGACAGACCTTCAGGTGTACCAGCCAGGATATCTGTTAGGCTGTCAGCCTGAACTGCGCTGTTGTCCTGCTTGGTGTCCTGAGAGCTGCAGTCCTTAACGTCGGTGGGCAGCGGGACAGAAACAGCGGGCGTGACTGCGAGTTTGGGAAGGACTGGTGGGCTGGTGGCAAGGCAAGTTGGCCTTGTGAGAGTCAGGGGAAGGGAGGAGGGAGTCCAACGTGGCACCTGGGTGATCCCTTCATCTTCTAGCTCCTTCAGGTAGAACTCTATGATTTCTTTTCCCTGTCACAAACACAAGTTTTGACGAGTCACAGTTATAGCAAAATAGCATTAGAGGCTCTGAATTCAAGAAAATATGATTGAAGAGATGGATTTGGAAAACAAAACAAACAATACACCTGATACTATATCTTCTTATGTACTTCTAACCAAGAAAGGCTAACCATTTCCAACTAGGAAATAAAGGGATGCATTCAACATTGCCCACATCCGTTCTGAACAAATGCAGATGACTCACTGAATCCACAGCAGAAGACCCCTGTCCACTCAAAGAGATTATACAAGCTTATGTATGCAATTATTGCATGAGACGGACCAACTGACTCATGCTGTAGAAACACTGTAACACCAAACTTGACAAAATAGACTGATGCCAGTTCTCCATGAACCACATGGCACCCATAATGATGCATTATGTAACTATCTCATCTGCTGTTAACTGATTCTGTTTCTGTGCATACACAAAAAATACAAAGTTCACATGTTCATGTAATGATTTGGTTTAACAAAACACACAGACACACACACCTTTTTGATACTGCTGGCATACTGCTTCATAGCAATCTTTTCCACTGTACTCTCAAAGCCGAAGAAGGACTTGATGTCCAGACTCGCTGTCTGTTCAAAACACGTCCAGTCCTCATTCTCTGGATGAACCTGTACCAACACACAATAACATGTACTGTATAATATACTGTATACCCATGCAGAAACAACATGTTCAGGTTTCTATGGTAACCACACACCCAGCTTCATGGTGACGCACGCAAAGAGCAATTTTCACTCTGTGCACTGTGAGTGGGAGTGTGTGTGTCAGTCTGTCTATACAAAATTAGCCAGTCTTTTACACACGAACAGTTTTAAAAATAGGACAAAATGCAAAAAGAAAAGAAGCAAACACGTGTTTCCGGTGTGCAAAGGTTATGAGAGGTGATGTTAAATAGCAGCATAACAGAGATTCTGTTTGAGACTAAACTGAAGATAAATGCTGTAATATAAAGGAGAATCATTTTCCATCTGTCTGTTGTTTGACTGAAGCTCTGCTATTGCCACTCTACAGGGAAGGTGCTTAAGATGAAAAAAAAAAACCAAACACCTAAAAATGATTTCGTTTTGGTGGCTTCTATATGTGTTTTATATGAATGTCCTGAGCCCAGGGCTGATGCTGACATTTACTGAAGGATGGTATTAGCAAAATAAAGCTGAGCAAAATCCATTCAAAGATTAGTGTATAAAACATTCAGCCAGCAGCTTCATGCACAGATCATTGCTTTGCAGAAGCTGATGAGAAATACGATCAAATATTGCATGCTTATTCATGTCTTATTTCACTAATATACCAGATATTTAAGGACTCTGCCATTAAAATTGAAGAAGACATCTCTGATATTTCAACAAATAATTTGAATCCATTTGAACTCAGGCAACAACATCATTAAATTTACGTAAAGAGTTTAATGAATTATGAAGGCGATGTGCTAGTAGCTTTATTACCCTTGGCTACCAAAATATTTCAGCTTAAGCCAGGTCCATTATCTCTTTAATTGAGCTGTCCACTCTGGTTACTGTTAGCATAGTGCGCTAAAGCACACAATAAGAACCTCTGTGCGGCATTGGACCTAAAATTAGCACTCTAGTTGGTTGGAGGCTAATGCGATGTGCTTGACCTCATTAGCTCAGAGCACATCCATTCATGAATACACAGATCTGAAGTTAAGAGTAAAGCATGCAGCACACAGTGGGGTCAGGAAAAGAGGAAAGACATGCTGGTTTCAGATCTGCATTTGAACGTGGTTCGGCAGAATGTAAGGGGACCGAATGATTCAGACAGAGATGAGCCAAGATAGCGAGCAACATACTCAGTGCTAGTCATAACATGGTTTTCTCTGCAGGTGTAGCAGGGAGGAGATTAGAGAAGGCACATCCATTAATACGGGTGTGCTGGCGGCCATTCAGCAGCTGAACAACTGCTTTTCAGAATGCAAATGTGTTTGCTCATTTGTCTGTGAAAATATACGTAGATGGTTCTGTATAATGCAATGGGCTGAAGAAGTCATGAAAACTGACAGGATCAGGATACTAACGTGTATATATTTTATATATACTTGTGTGTTGTGAGCGGATTTTGGACACAACCTGCACTAAACAACACAGGGGTGTGAATGCTACTGACCGAATAGCAGCAGGTCTCATGGATGATGACCCTGTTGGAGAAGGTCTCATTATGGGACTCGATGTGAAGAGTCCTCTCCTTTCTGTTCAGCGTGTTTTTCTGGATGAAGTAGACGTAGTCCACACCTGCAATCTGAAAAGCAAAACACACAAACATAGTCACAAGATACTAAACTGACATGAGACACCAACATTAAACTTAAAGTTGAAGTTTAATAAACTACTGTATGTACCTAGAGCTAACATGTAAACACATACATATATAAACATCATACCCTTTTGAGCAGGCGCGGGGCGTCAACATCCAGGGCACAGCGGCGCTCAATCTTTTGGGTAGAACCGTCCTCGCTGTTCTCCTCATCCACCACGTCACTCGCCACAAACATGGGGATGAGGTGACAGGTGGGAAACCGGCGCTCATAGGCCTGAAAGAGGAAAGGAAACTGTTCAGCTAAAAAAAAGTGGATTTCAATCTCAGGAGATAACTTTTAGTTTTAAGGTTTCATTTTAGCGAATTCAGTGGGAGGAAAAAGACAGACATTTCAATAACTGCAGTGTCGTCTCTCACCATGCTGTGCAGAGGGAATAAATGACTAAAAAACCACAACGCTTTAAGAGAGGGGTTGTTACTCTTTATGGTCTTCAGTGTATGAAGGTAGCCAAATGGGTTTTAGTCAAGTAACAGACAATGCTTTATTATCTCTTTTCTACATAGCATCACAGTAGCTCACCAAATTAAAAAAAGAAAAATCTGAGTTTAATTTGAGGGTTAAAAGACAAAAAAAATCTTTCTACGGTTGCTCATGGTCCATGTTGGTATTACAACAATACATTTTTAAATCAAAAAACAAGGAGTTCATCAGGGGGTAAAGATTTTTTTCGACTACTTCCTAAAACAAGGTATTCTGTCTTAGTTAAGATTTTGTTTATAAAGACAATGCTGAGGTTTAATTCAATATGTATTACTGAAAGGCTCAGGATAAATACAGCCTAAAAATACCACACAGCAACAATGGGTTTTGTATTGCCAGCTTACATAAACTTCATTAGAAAAAGTTCAGACTCTTAAAGAATGCAAGTATTGAGCTAAGAAGGACTGAAGAATCTGATTAGGTGGGCAGAGAACAGCTCTCTGCAGCAAACAAGTGAGAGGCAAAACAAAAGCGCCTTCAACTTTGTACCGTTTCAAACCTCCCTTGAGCTAAGCCACAGCAAAAAATGGCCCTGACTCAACAAACGCACCTCTTAATTCTTTTACACAGAAAAGGGCTGCACAATAAGCGGTGCTGAGGCCAGGTGCAAGACTCCTGTCTTCCAATTACGTGTTCTTAAAATCTGCATAACATTGGCAACCTCAGCTGTCAGCTGTTGTGCAGGGGCCAGCCAGCTGTTATGCAACTGGGCTTCGGCTGGCATAATGTCAGCAGCAGCACCCATTTCTTCTTCTTCTTTATCACGGCCATTCTATTCTCCCATCTTGGATCTGATTGCTGTGCTTGCAGGACTGGTTCGTCTAAAACACCAGACCAGACAGTCAACAGTCAAGATTAAACTAAGTGATGTTCGTGATAGTGTGTACCGGAGACACAGCCAAAGTTAGTCATAACACTGCGCTGGTCTGAGGCGGTTAGGTAATGTCTCTCAGCTGTGAAAACCAACAGGATATTTCCTCTTTAACATCTTGTATGAATCAATGTTTTATCTGTGAGTGAATGATGGAGATTTTACAAAGAAGCAGGGAGGAAAAGACATCAAGAAAGATGAGAGAAAATACTAAAATGTGGACAATGTGAGTGTACGATCACATCCATTGCAAAACTTCCAGCATCAAGGGGGACAAAGACTGGAATTAAACAGTATTGCTGAAAATAATAGTGCCTCAAATATGAGAGCAGGGACAGATTGTGAGAGATCAACTGAAAGAGAGAGTGCTGCTCACAAGACTTTTGGGGTCGGCTGAGTTGGTATCAGCTGAGCCTCTCTGATAAAAGAGCTGTGTTCTACGGAGCAGAGGACAACCAGAGTGTCTTGGAGCTTGTGTGAAAAAAAAAACATGGCAAGAAAAAAAAAAATCGCTGAGACATAAGATAGAGCTCAAAATTCAACAAAGAACCACTTGTATCAAATTGGTCTGACAATATAAAAATGTTTACACATAAAGAATCAAACACAAGAGTAGGTTGAGACTGTTTTGCATGTGGAAGAGCAGCCTTTGTCCTCTGTCAGAGTAGGCAGTCAGTAGGGTTCAGCAGCTCCTGGCATACCGCTGCCAGGGCTACTCAGCTGCCCACTGTCCACTGACTGAGCGAATGCTGAGCTCTGTTTTTCTGCCCCGATGCTCTGGAACACTGAGCGCAGGCTTTGTACTGCCGTCAGCACAACAGCACTGACTGTAAACATCAGTTTCAACCATTAAAAACAACCACAGGTCAACAACAAACTCAACCGCAAATGCCATGTGCAGTGAAAAACACCACCACTTTTCATTCAAACAATGGGCTTACATACTGTACGAAAACATAGGGTTCACTTCACACAAGACAGTAAACTATAAAGCGGTACAAAAGGCCTCCATCAGAGCCTCGCTCCGCTCATGAAAAACAAACTAAATCAAACAAAGGTACAACTTGTTGCCTCATGTGCACTGATAGCCCGCAGTTTCAGTGTTAAAAACAGGAAACAGGAAGTCCAGAATACCAGGTTATTCTTCAAATTGGGAAGGGCATGACGTTGGTTTTTTGAAACACACAATGACCCAATTGTGCCACGCATCTGATCATTTAACTGACTTGGTTGTTACAAATGTACATATTAATTAATGTCACATTAATTTCTGAATCAAACGAACAACTATGAAATTGGTCTGTACAACAGGCGTCGACAGGTGCCTTGTTCATTTTCAGGCCCTGACTGCATGATTGACTTTGACTTTTGAAAGCTTCTGCTACACAGTTTTCATTTGAGCTTGTTTTAGTCAACAAACCTTGACACTACAGTCCACCCATAATATGTCAGCTCATCTTTAACAGGATCTAGCTTACAGTCATATCCTTTGACGCTCCCTATAAAACGCTGCTCCAGTCACACATCATGAAGTGTTCTACTGACATGGTTCAAAATACACAGATAAATGCAAATAACTGGGAACTTATCGAGGCAATTACTTGAGTCTATATTGACCTACAATCTAATGTTGCAAACAGTGTTGACAATGTATAACACTGAAAGAGTATCACAGACAGAATAGGTGCACACGACTTGGGGGTGTGTGACAAGTATGTGCTAAACAAAAAGCTAACAACAATGAGTTGTGTACCTGAGAATTGTGTTGCATTATTAACTTTATTGGACATCAAACCGGATTTGACGTCATTTCTGAGTAAGCATCCAAAGTAGCAGTTTAAAAGCAAACACGGACCTGCCCTGCGGTCAATGGAATAAGGAGCAGGCATTGATGACACATCAACCCAAACAGACATGGTAACCTAGCTCCACCACTGTACATATTCATCCTAAAATGCTGTATCACGCTAACACAGGAAAAAAATAACAAAACCGCTTCGTAGGCCAGCTGGAACAACTGTGCATGTATCCTCCAGTCTCCATGGTGATACATTTTGACGGACACACCTCTATTCGCCAAGCCATGACTAACGGTTTCTGGAATTTGGCTGGAGATTTAATGCGCTTTCCATGGAACGCATGAAAGAAATTGTAAAAAACAATACATGGTTATGTAATCCCTTCCTGCTTACACTGAAAACATTTTCCCATTTGGGCAACAGGGAATGTGACTAAGGGCATGGGTATGGAAAACAAGAAGTGCCTGGCTCAGGGAGGTGGCTTCGGGAAACCCAGGAGTTCCAAGGGGACTCATAATACATTTTAAGACTAGAACAAAGGGCTGCATTGCTGCATGAATACGTGTGGAACGTACAACCGGGCAAGAAAACAAGAGCATTGGCAGGAAGCCCAGCCATTATCTGGCTTGAACTTATGGCATAACAAATCAACTTAAATATAGTTGCATGCAAACAAATACAGGAAAAAAGCTCTCTAGGACATACCAATGCTTTTTTTAAACCTTTGAGTGATACCTCAATTTAACTGTCAAGAAATTAAGTACAGAAAACGTTTTTCAGACATTTTTCTAAATGTAAAATAATGGTACTTCATCACATTGATGCAAAAATCATTAAAAATGTTAATCTAACAGGAGATGTATAATATAATTGCGAAGATAATTTATTTTTACATCTAAGCCGTTCTGCCCCCAGGTGTGAATCTCCTACAGGTCATGAACTTCTTTCTGAAATACAAAAATGTGAAATTATTGGTTATCTTGTCAATATCCACCATGTGAGGCCGGTAAATGCAAGTTATTAGTAACGGTTGGAAAAAATACATATCATTCATCCCTAAATATTGTCTTAAAAACATTGTGTTTCCTGTTTTAGAACGAGACCTAAGGTGATACTGTACATCTTGAGATATTGGGGAAAGATACCACAGGATAACTGGTAAACTGGTTATTTGAGAAAACCAACTCCAATTATTTATTTTAATAACATTTGTACCAAAAAATAAACCAAAAAAATAAATAAATAAAACACGCAAAAATGAGCAGGTATGAGTTTCCACTAAGCATTTGAATAGTTGACCTTGTTTTACTTGTACAGGCTGAGAGCAAAAAGGGCTGAAGCTCATTGCTGGGTCATTTTCTCATAGGCAAGATGAAAATCCTTGTCCTCAAGGTCTCCTAGGACCAACACTCTGACCGCAGAACACTTCTAACTTCCTCAGCAGCAGTGTCCCATCTCTGGGGCTTATGAAAAAGGTTGTGTAATAGAGACAGTATCCACCCAGAGGTCAACCTCTGCTATTTTTATCAGCTGACTTTTCTGGCACCCGGAAAAATAGGAACATTTTGGTCAAGAGCACTTTCAAGATTAAGATACTTCATGAGGACTGCTTAGAGATGAAGAACAAACATACCACCAAACAAAAGACAGTCGATACAGCTGCATTTCCAAAGTACTCTGAGGAAATTCATAACAAGGAGAGTGATCATTTTATAAGAAAGTGTTCTATTTAAAAAGGTTCAATTATTTTTAATGTTAGAAACAAGCACATGATGCCATTTGTATCTCACGCTCATAGATACCAGCCACCTAAATATGGATTTTCATCCCCATCAAGATCCATACAGCATTCCTTCAGAAACTGACAAAAATGTTGAAAAACAAATACAATGCTAGATTGCAATGCAAAAGAAAGTGAGAAAAAATCCTGGAACCATCCCCTTATTTGGATCCATGTTTTGGATCATAATTTTTATGGAAATCCATTTTTGTTTTGTTTTGTTTTGTTTTGGGTTTTTTTGTGGTCTTTTGGGTTGTTGGGTAAAACCTACCAACCAATAAACAGACTTGCATAGTAACAGATAGCGTATAACAGTATATAAGCGTTCCTCATACTGGGCAAACTGATTTGCAGTGGTAGAGTGTAGAGGATGGGTTGGCGTGTATGTTTGTCCTGGATGTAGGATGGGTCAGCGGACAACAGATGACACTGGGAGTGCTGCCACACTTTAGGATTTCTTTGATGCTGTTCTCAAATTTTTCTCTGAAATGACTAAAGGCTTATTGCATCACAAATACAAAACACCATTGACGTCAGATACAAACAAACGGGGCAATGAGTGAGTGCTGCTGGCAGGGGTGTGACGTCATTAAGCCAATGTTTGTGAAAAAAATCATTACGGCTCCTACCAACCACCTCAGGCAATCCAGGGCCCTGACCTGTTGGGAACGTCATTACAAAGGATGAGATCAGACACCAGCCCAATCAAATATTTTCATTTTTGGGTGCGCAAATATTAAATTAGACATACTCAATATTGCTTGCAAAGAGGATGACTGGATGCTATATGGTGGACACTCAGGGTCACAAGAACAGAGATCATTAGACCTGCGTGTAAGTGATCCACTCCTGGCTGTCACTGGGCACCTGCAAGATTAAGTGTGGGCAAATGACAGATAACACATGCTGTCATGAAACAAGTTGTCTCACATACACCACCCGCTTCTGTAAATAATGGTCCTGACGCACAAGACCTTGCTGGCATTGTTTGAAGTATAGAAAGGCATATGGAGAGGAAAATTCCTTCTGGTTTTCATTTCAGAGAGCAAAGCTATAAACTCCAAACTAGGTCATTGACGAGGATGGGGAGAGAGGAAGAGGGAAGTAACTGTGCAGGCAGCTTGAAAATTCTGGGTGCCTTCTAACTGACTCAGATACACAAGGAAGTGTGAAAGACAAAAAAACCCAATGGTGTTAAGTGATTACTTAAGATATATTACATATCAGAATATGTAGGTTACAATTACAACAGGTTCTTCTGGTTTATTAGGGTATTAGTAATGATCAGGAAGAAGGAAAACATTTCACAGTTTTTTCCATTCCAACTATAGGATTGGATTTTACTTCCTTTCCTGACATTTTAATAACTTATTAATACAGTACAGTTCATACAGCTTCTCCAGAAACATCACAGTAATCCATCCTAAAATCATAACCATTTATACTGACTGTAATTTATGTTTTTAACTGTGCCTTTTAAGAAACCTAATTACATTTTAATTACATCTTATTATGCCGTGTGTCAGGAAAAACATTTTAAAGCTTAATTTAAAACTGAAGCTTGATATTGGATATTTTGGTTTACATTACATTAAGACATTAATTAGTTGGCATTTTGGTCATTGTCAACCAAAGCATTTTTGATATTTCAATATTTAATAGTGATAAACTGACCCTAACTTAAGCATAAACATTTACAGTAGTGTACATTGCCATGGTTTTGGCTAGCCCAGTAGGACCTAAGATTGGTCCATTAAGCTTTTTAACAAGGCTGGTTTCACTGCGACTCATGTCACTTTTTGAAACAATGTGTATAGACAAAGCATTTGAATAGGAAGCGGTTTGTGTGAGCTTAAAAAAGGCGAAACCACTCCTGGGAAAACATCCTGTAATGTGTGAGCAGCCTTGTCCCTATTCTCCATAGCTGGGCCAACCAGTTCAACACACTACACTGAAACATGATAGGGGCCATGGACCCAGCCTCCAGTGTTTTTATAGTGCTAATACCTAGTCCTTTGTACAGTGCTTAACAATTATTTTTGATGGAAACGGTCTTAAATGTTTTGAGCAGCTGCCTCTATGGAGAGAAGCAGCATAGAGAATCTATGTAAACTGCGACATAAAAGGTATGTCATGGTAATCAAAGCATTACCTATAAACAGGCAAGATGAAAATTTTCTACACCCACCAGGTCAGCATCTGAGCGTAGGTGTAAAATGGATGTGTGGCAGGAGAAAGAACAAGCTCCTGATTGAACAGATGCAACAAAAGAGCCTTTGGTCACTGCATGCCATATCACCCACTTCTCTCCTTCCAGTGAGCTCACTGATACAGTGTGCATTGTAATGGCAGAGCTGCCTGGAACTACCAATTTGGAAAACGGAGGGGGAAATTATGCCTAGTACACAGACCTTATATAAATTCAACGTCCCAAATATTTGGTGGGCCATGCAATGTGCTAAACTGTAGTGCTAGGTTATGCATGCATGACTGGATATATGTACGCACCAGGGAATGGAAAGCAGCAGGACGACCATCTGTCGGCTATCAAAAAGTCATCACAGTAAGAACAAGAAATGCTGAACTGTATGCATTTTTGCTGAGGAAATGCTTACTGAAACAGAACTCTGTCAAAGTAAGCAGCTTATTAAAAAGTAAGCTCATTAAAAAACATAAAAGACGTGCTGAGAAATGATGAAATGGAGCAATATCCAAGGACACTTTTCAGAGGGATTTAATTTAATATAATCAAATCTGAATACAGTATGGGTACTGCTTATTGAATATACAACCTTTTCCAGTCCCTTATCAATTCCAACCTTTATCTAACACTCAAACAACCACATCATGCAGTAAAACAGGGGGATATGGGCTATCAAATATGCCCTACAAAGCAACTTGGAAAAAATGGTTTCAGAAAAGCATGGCTAGGTAACAATGTGAACACATTGTCTCTTTGAACATTCAAAATGATAAACTGTGAAGCCCTAATCATCACTCTCACTGGATCATACCACTGCACACAAGTCTACAAGTGTTCCTCTCAAACAACAGGGAAGAGGAAATTTTAGCACTATTGGTATCTGTCTTTACAGTAAGGAAGAGAGAAGTGCTGGCAGAGCACAATAGCTGCCTGTTCTACCACCACCATTAATAATTTGTATGAGTTGTGATGAAATTCTCATTGGTTTGGGGAAATGTTGCTCAAGATTCCTAAGCGTCTTTTCCGAGAAGGATTGTGATAATGGCTGTAAACATGGATTCAATTGAGGGGAGAGAGGGGGGTTGCATAACTATTGGTTTTTAATCACTGCTCTTTTGAAATTAATGGACTTCTCTGTGTGAGTATGGGATGTATGGTGAGAAGGCATACATCTCAGAAGGGAAAAGAAATTTAATAGGAATGGCTACTAAATCTGCATGTGGGTTTACATACTGTGTCATATAAATCCTGTCTCATGAAAGGTAGTGTTACCTTTCCGTCTCTATTCATGTGAAAACTTCCTTTTTGGGTAAACATTAAAACCATAACTTTAACGGGAGACCTAAAATAAAACGCTACATTATCAGGAAAAACACGGCAGCAGGCAAAGTCCTGTCCCTGTCACGGAATAGTGTATACGTACGTCACATCGCTGTCGCATAGATGTGAGTCACTATCTGTTGCCACACTAAAGCGTAATTCGGAGTAAAATACAGTAAAGGGCCATTGTGTAAGCAAATGTGCATACTCATTCATCTGTGTCTAGCAGAGTGCAGCAGCGTGGGGGTGGGGAGCTGTTCGGGCAGCATCTCGACCTTGCAGCAGGAAAGAGGGTGAATGAGTGTCCTGGTGATCAGTGAATGAAATCAGCTCCAGATTTTTTCTTATAGGCTCTCAGAGTCACGTGGCGAGGGTGGTACACTCCTGTATTAATGCTATTTGAAGCAGCACGCTGGACGATAAGCTCCTCTCCCCAAGGCAGGCCATAACTCTACCCTGATTCTGGCACACAGCATCTAGCCGTGTAAGTGAATTACACACTGCAGGCAAAGCTCTGACAGATTCATTCAGAAGAGTGGATGGAAATTCTATGAATCAAAAGAAACAGGTGTAACACTGAGAAAAACTACTGGGGATAAAATGGTAAACAAACAGCAAACAGTAAAAATCTGCAAACATTTCACAGGAACAGGAATACTAAAAATCATGGTTGATATCAAATATCCCCTGCAGAGCTCTGTCTGAATAACTCGTATGAATAAAATGTCATCGTGTTTCATTCTATTTGTCTGTGCTCTCTTTTGTAGGAGGCCCTGCTGCCATGCAAAAAAGGATAGTGTGAATTGTTAAAATGACCCAATTTCTCTGTTGACTGACACAAAGGTGAATCTATGCTTGTATAAGTAAGACCATTAGGAGAATACGAGCAACAGACAAGGAAGTAGCTCACAGACGGATTAATACAATAGAATAACACCCGGGATGCTTCTGCACCAGAGAATTGGGCTGCAAAAGCCTTAAGCAGACCTGGCTGTAAGTGGGTCAGGACATGGTGGGACAGGATATCACCCTGGCAAGGCCACTCTGCGCTTAGCCAGACTAGACAGAGAGAAGGGGGACAGCAGGATGAGCCAAGTTTAGAAACACTGGCTTGGCAGAAAACAGGCACAAAACAATCAACACAATCCGACACTTTGCTTGGGGTGATCCACATACTGTAGTCTGTTACAGGAGGCATGAGGAGCTCAGAGTAGGTCAGCTCCCAGCCATTATTCATACTCCTACAGCTGCTTCTTCTTCATAAAAAGTTAGCAATGCCACTTTGCTCCCAGCCATTATTCAAGCAATGCCGGCAAAAAATTCCAGCAATAAGTTTAGCATGAGATTTTCACCAAACTTTTAAAATATTCCACATCTTTTATACATCATTGGTGTTATTAAACCTAAAGCCAGCAATATAGTTTAGAATCAGCTATTAAACATCCAGCATTCATAACTATTTTTGCATGATGGAAGCTCAAATTCAAGTCAGCTATGATCCAGCATGAACGCGGCTTGCTGACAGAGGATGTTGCATGAACCAGTTTTTGAGAGACTGGAGAGTTACAGAAACCATGCTAAAATGCAGGTCAGAGCAGCAGCCAAAGATACATTAACAACATTTCAAAGATGAGGTCCCTTACCAACTATGACAACTATGTAATGAAGACTTATCTGAATGTGCTCATCAAGGTTTCTGTTAAAAATGGAATTTCCCTGTTGGTCTTGTTTCTTTCACCTACCTAATTACCTCCTATGTATACAAGAGCCAAACTGTGACACAGGGTAACTCAGGGAACCCTAGATTATGAGACACAAACATTCTCAGCTTTTTTGGCCTAATTAATGAGCAACTTGTGATAGAGGAAACAACACGCCCCAGTCCACCTGAGAAGGAGGTATGTGAAGTGCCTCAGCTATTGCTTTCAACTTAAAGAAACGATGTACAGGCCCCACAAAGAGGGAAATACTGAAATCCAGACACTCTGCAGTCACAAAGTTGTTTGTTGACAGAGCTAAGCCTAATAAGTGGCTGATGAGTCTGGGTTACCCTACCCTTTCATTCTCTTCCAGTTTGTCATGCCTCTTGAGGTAGTTCTAAACACATGTGTGAAATGCTTTTGAGTCAGTTTTTCAAGATTACATAGTTTTACTCACCAGTGACACACTTCTGATTGCACTTTCAAGAGAATGTAATCTGTGTTTGAGACTCCGTCTGTTGCCATGAAACCATTTAGTATCATGATTTGCTAACATTAATGCCACTGATGAAGAGGATCTGGTTACTGAGAAGGAAACATAACCTATGGCTGATGGTGCCAACAAGTCCAGCAGGAATTACACGACCATGGCACATCCTGTTCCTTCCCCTGTAGAAACTCTACTGGGACAGGGGCAGGACCAAAGCGCTTTGTCCTTGTGGATTAGCTACAGTCCCATACGTTTCCATGGAGCAGGTTAGGCTTCGATAGGCTTTGACTCACTTAATACCCCCTCTTTGCAGCATGCGTACTAATCTGGGAGTAGAGGGACTTTAGGGATAGTTACTGTCTATTAAGTTCAAGTATAACAGACAGCAGTTAGCAGTTATTTCCTATTCCAGGGCGAGCCCATTTTTAGTCCTGTTGTGGCTCCTGAAATCATTCTTCATCTGTGGATGTGTTCCAGAAGAAACCGTCCCTTCAGGCCTGAAACAACAGTGAGAGGGGTATTGTGTTGTGCTTTTGACATTCCTATGTGACTCCCCTGAGGATAGGCTAGAGGCTCTGAGACTGGACTGCTGCGATAATAGCAGTAACAGCATCCACTACATTTCCTGTTATTGAGATGCGGCAGTAGACTCATGGGATCATGGCTGTTGCTGTACTTCCTTACTTCAGTGATACTCCACAAAAAAACAAACAAGCCAAGTTCAGTAAGGGTCAATACAAATACACAAGTGTATCTGGGTGCTTTTGTGACTGCTCATGCAAACCCAATAAGCTGTTATGGGTACACAGCTATCGATTGGCACAGTTCTAAGAGGGATGAGACTGCTGTTGATCGAGTTAACCTTATCTACAAAGGAAGTTCACAGTTTCCTATTAGGGCAAATACTGAAAATGCTATGATGTGCATTTTACTCTGGCACCATTCTAATCTCAGTATTTTCAGGCACTGGCCTCTTGTGTGACATGCAATCCTCAACATCACGCGTTAATATGCAATAAATCACTTAGTGGAGCATTTTTGCAGAAGCTTTAATTAAGTGTCATGTTTATTTGTACAGCCTTTAATCACTCTTGCATTCTCAAAGCACTTTCCAATAGCCACTAGTCAACTGTAAACAAGTTCAGTAACCCCACCTAATGACACAGTTTAAATGGATTATCTTGCTTTATTATGTCCAGTTTACAGAAAACTTGATGTCTCTAAAGTCAATGTTAGATCAATCAAGTGTATTAAGAGAAAGCATGTCATAATTGTTGCGGTTAAAAACACAGAATGTACAACCATCAACTGTCAGGCTGTAAGAAGACTGTCAAATGTGCCAAAAGCTGTCAATGACGGTAATACCGAGGATACAATGTTCAAAGAAGGGTACAAAAACAACTGCAGAACAAAAACAGCTGAGGGGCATCTGAGATCCAAGCATGACTTATGCAACAGTACATTCAAACCCCAGCCATGTTAGCCAGAGGTTGAAATACTTTAATAGCACCTGTCAGTGGGCTGAGTGGCTCCTCAAGGCCAAGTAAAGAGAGGCTGGATTTCATCTAGACTAAGAGAATGCATTCAAAGACATAAACAGAGGAATGTAGAGCCTTGGTTTTCATCCTCAGGAGAGTAAATTGGGATTTCAAAGCACTGACAGTATCCAAACAACAAAGTCAAGTGGAGAGAGAACACCAAACTCCTCAAAGCTAAATGTCAAATATAATCCCCCAAAAGACGAAAGGGAGAAGCCATTACTGACAAATATTTCAGAGGCCTCTGACAGAGGAATAATAGGACTGAACTGAGTTATATCTCCCAGTACAGTAATATCCATTATTGTCTGCATGATACTTAGGCCTGACTGAACTATATGTACACCTTATACACACCAAAAGTAGTGCTGACATAAAGCAGTTAATTCTTGTTCAACACAGTAGATAAATAGTACAATGACCGTATCGATGCTTACTGGTGGTTTCCCACAAATACAGGATGTTGTTACACTGCTATGCGGCAATGGTGACAGGCCTGCTATAGAGGAAGCGAGAGGGTTGAGATTTCACTGGGTTTTCAATAAAAAGAGCCAGCCAGTGTTGTGACGCACCATTAAGTCTGCTCTGCAGTGTCTGCAAAAATACTCACTGCAGAGAAAAGTCACAAGCAAGAAGAATAATCCAAATGCACCAAACTCAGCTTCAAACTGACGGAAATTTACATTTGATACACTTTTTTCACAACAGAGTCACACCACATTGCTTTTATCTGAACCACTATACTATACATCGCAAACGTACTTTTCTATACAACTTTTAACATACACCTCATTCATTTCTGCCCTATTTAATGAAAAAAATAGCCCACAAAGGAGACTCCATTGGTTTTCCAAAAGTAGGCCTGTCTCATCCACAAAAAGGCTGTGAGGTAGGTCATCTCCAGCTTACAAATTGTGCAAGCCTGCTTTGTTATTATCACTATTTCCCCCTCTTCAGCTGCATGTGTAGACCCAGGTGTGTAGGTACCAGCCTTCTATTTATAGCCATCTGTTTGCCCAGTGCTCAATCCAGCCTGTGCTAAGAAGATTTAGTCTTACTGCATCCTATTTCTTGTCGGTGTAGAAAGCTGATTTCCATTTAAAGAAAGCAGCACCTGTCTGAAGTGTGCCATGCCGGCTGCTGAAAGGAAGTATTTCTTAACTAATCTACAGATACTCACAGGTCATTTAAATGAATATTTCAGGAGCAGCCACACATTGGTGAAATCTTTTGACTAGTTAGACGGTTAGGCTGAAATCAAGGGGTTGCATAATCAGGCCAGGACTCTGCAGGCATGCTCTCACACCACATTACTGACAAACAGCAGCTGAGGTCAAAACATCGCTGAGTAAATTATCCATCCACTGTGTGATTAGTGTAGCATCATGCACTGTAGCTTGTTATCCTTTTCTTTTAGACTGTATTTTAAAAGACTAAATCTCACTTAAACACAGGTGTGGAAAACAACGGATAGTCAAGTTTGTCATATACTTCGACACACCCAGTGTCAGCATTGCGTTATGGTAGGAAGAGACAATACACTACAGGGATCGGCTGGTAGCTGGAGCACTTGTAACAACTGTCCTACAGCACTGGGGTAAATTATTTGCTGTTTCAAAGGGAAATTAAAGCAACTTCAAAAAATGTTAAGCAGTGAAAGCATTGAGGGTACTAGAAACAATGTTGAGAGGGCGATGTGAAAAAAAGGAGAGGGCTGTGCAGACCCACAGTCCCTCTCTCTGCACTCAACACTGGCACTCATGCTTGAAAGAGAACACAAAACACGCTGCAAACTAGTTGCTAAAAGCAATGCAAGGAAAGCCTTGAATTTTTAACACTGCAAATGGTGCACCATCACCAAGTCCGTGGTGGGACCTCTGTTTGACATAACAGTACAGCTATGTTGTATATTCAGGTGCTGAGTGTGCAGATGTACAGCACAATAATTTCACACCTTAGTGAACAAAGGACAGGTTGTAAATCTTGAGGTGACAGAAAGATGGGTGTTATTTCACTAGCTCACATGACTTAAGACAAACTGTGTGCATGATATATGTTGAAGGGGTATAGCTTCTTAATTCACACAGTTCTAGATAATCAGTGGCCTGTTTTAGGCTGCTACTATTGTGTTCATATTGGAAGCACCTCAACAAGTCTGTTCCTTTACTGGTGTCCTTGTTTTTCATATTTTGACAGGAAAGATGTCTTTATGGTGCAGTGAGCAAACACCCGCTTCAAACTTGCCATGGACATCTGAATAATAATGTGGGAACACATTTGCCCTCACCATTTTGATTCTGTGATCCAATCATGTGAGGTGTGTAATTAACTCTACAACTCCATTTTTCAGAAGGTGACCTCTGAAGCGCCCACCAGCCAGAATTACATAACGCTGCATCTACGGGATGCAAAATTCATGTGGCGAGAGGGCTTACTGCGACTACAGGTTAAGACACTTACCGCCATCACCAGCTCAAAGGGATGCTTGTACACCCGCACAGGTGACTGATACTTCTGCACCATGGTGGGGATTACAGTGACACCAACAACCTGAACAAAAATGAGAAGACACCAATCAGAATAGAAAGAACATGCCCTCAGAACTGCAATGATTATTTGTCAATCAAGCATCAAATATTTTAATTAAGGTTGAACACTTTGAGTGATTTCTTCAAGTAAAGAAACTCACTTCTTTAATGTGAATATTTTCCTTGTTTCTTTACTCCTCTATGAGAGTAAACTGGGTATATCTGACTGAATTTAAGGACATTATATTGGAAACGTGAGAAACGCTGATGAACATTTTCCCCATTTTGATGACCAAACAATTGATTGCTTAAATCAATAAAGTAATCAACAGACAAAGCAACAATTAAACTAAATGTAGTTTCAGTCCAAAACTCTATAATCGCAGGTATTTGTATAAGATTAAAAGCTGATACAATGGGCCACATTTGATTCAGTCTTGGCACCACCAAAATAACTGTGTGCTGAGTGCCAAAATGGCAACATTATAGCTGCATCTGCCTCTACAACAGGAGACACAGCATGAAATTATGTAAAGGTGTGTTTTGGCTCACTGCTTGAGTGATGCCAGGTGCTTGCTTGTTTGAGTTTGTGTGCTGGCAAGCAGCCCTATGAACTGCAAAACCACATACAGTGATGGGCTGTGGAGGGGAACTCTCCTGAGCCATGACCGAGGAGCTCATTGATCAATGGATGCAGCATTTCCCGCTCATTTATCACACAGACAGTGCGCCTGCAATGGCTGTTCACTGCAAACTACTGGGGGTATAACTAAGCCAAGACCATCAAATGTCTCTGCAGAAGCTCAGGTCACAGCTACACACCACATACTGCATAATGATAAAAAAGGGGGGGGCTAGGAGCTGCTCATTCTATATAATGTGAACAGCACATTCCACATAATGGAGCATTTGGGCAGCGGTTAGAGAAAAGGATGAGACAAGAGTCAAAACATGTGGGCCAAAGGAATATTCTAGTCACGTTAACACAAATGTGCAGTAGCCCAATGCACATTCTGTGTGTTTTAATTAAAACCAAACAGTGTGGTGTACACACAGGGCTCTGCCAACTCCAGGCAACTGAGGACAAGTGCAAAATAAGGTGGAACTTCGTGTTCTATGTGTGTTGAGCATGCTGATACATGACTGGTACTCCTGCTATGCAGTGATGGGTGCATGGCTGCAAGCAAGGGTGTGAACTAACGTCCCAGCACTACTTACAGAGGGATCAGGGAAGACAGACTATTAATAACCAGGCTACACACAGAATACAGGTCGCCACAGTCTTCCTCTCTAAAACAACACATATCTAACGTTTGCAACTGCAGCACATTATTACCGTCATGCTTCAGGATCTGTCAGCAATTTCGGAGAAACTTCAAAACAAGACATTTACGTTAGTTAAAAGCAGCTGTGTGTCCATTAAAACACTTCAGGTGACACACTTTCAAACATACCATCGTTATGACTAGTATGTCTGCTCAAAGGTTTCTCTCTCTTTGAATACCTAACGAGATAAGTATCAGTTAACAAGGTATCTAATTATTATTTCGAGTGTTTATGTTGTGGGGAGTTATTTTCTCGTGCTTTCGTAATGGTACATTTTACTACTGCTTTCGCTCTGTCAGTCTTCTCTGATTTACGATACCAAGAATCGGCTCCAGCGTTTGACAGTTTAACCTAGTCAAGTCTGGATGAATAAAAACGCTTGTATTTGTAAATGTTATGTCGCTGGTTAAAGATGAAAACAAAACTGAAGACCAGCTATTATTATCTTAACACAACCACCTTGATAGTGTTTGACAACACTTGCCACGCCGACTCATTAACGTTAGCTTACACAACAGCGTTGGCTAAACCCACAAGCTAGCGCTAACTTAACAAATCGTTAACTACATGACTTACTAATCAAAACTGGTGCTTACCGGTGAATCAAAGAACTAGGTAAATGGAGACTGATTCGGTCTGGTTATTCGTCGTTTCTCCTGAAAGGACTATCCGAGTAAACTCTTGCCATTCCCCTCCTCGGCTCCTCACTTCGCCGGGTCCGGACGATGAACTGAATCCAGAAGCTAACGACAGTTAGCTGTGTTGTGCTAGCTGGTCATGTAGCCGGCGTAAGGAGCGAACAAGCTAGCCGCGGGACAGTCCCCCTTGAGAGCCCAACACTGACTGGCAGAGACGTAAAAGTGATATTCTAAATATGCTCTACAGTCCACTGTTCAATCAAGCTGAGACGGATGAAGTGTCGGTACCGGACGGTAGTATCCTCTTTCACTTCTCTCCTCCTCTCTAAGTCATGCCTGTGATGCCGTCGCTCCTCCCCGTTTTTCTGAGCTCAGTTTTTTTCCACCTCTCAGGGCAGCGCGGCGCAGCGCGGTCACCGCCGCGTTCATAAAATCCTGCCTGAGCACATCTGTTCAAGTGAAGGACAAACATCAAGGGACAGTCCTCTCCAAGCAAAGCATATAATCAGGGGGAAACAGAGTACAGCCAAAGCCATGGCAGCATTGTTTTAGTGTGCCATGAATAGCGCCGCCGCTATAAGCAGTGTGCACAGGTTACTTGTAGTTTCATTTTGAAACCAGATCAGCAGATTAATGTAATGTCTCCAGCGCAGTATGATGGATGTTGCGTGTCTGTAGATCACGGCACAGATTTACCTTGTCACCAGGGAGAAACTATGTGACATTCAACGCTGACATTTCACCAAAATAGATAAGATTCATAGCTCATTCTAAAAAAGATGTCAACCTACTGAAAGGGTAATGCCACCAGTTTTAGACTTTTAAAGTGAAACTCTCGCCAAAATGCAACTTATGCTTTTATAATTATTATTATTATTATTAGTAGTAGTAGTAGTAGTAGTAGTAGTAGTAGTATTTTGCATGTATAGAAGTCAAACCCTCGTGTAAAAGCATAATCACGACTAAAGAGGCAGATTTAAGATTTACCATATTTTCTTTTTCAGGTCAAACTCATTTTCAATGGGAGTGCATGGGGCAAATTAGCCATAGCATCAAAATCACTATACACCAAGAAGTCTCGTCCAAAAACTTATTTTTAGTGAACTCTGTGTACACAAACAATGTTCTCAATGCTCGTGTTCGTGTGTAGAGACCCTGGTGATACTACAAGCAAAGTTTCATTTTGTATCAAGCCTTCTTAGTGTTTTGAAAATAGCAACTTTGATGCTATCGCTAATTTGCCCCAAGCACTCCCATTGAAAATGAGTTTCACCTGAAAACAGAAATACAGTAAATCTCAAAAGTGCCTTTTTCGTTGTAATTATGCTTTTACACAAAGGTTCGACTCATATGCATTTACAAAAAAAGCCTAGGTTGCTTTTTGGTGAGCGTTTGTTTACAGGTTTTGGGGAGTGCTAACTCAAATGGTGGGGGTTAGCATAATGCTCTTTGTGGCTCCAGAGGAAACGGTCTAGATTTGTACTCCTGTAACACTGTTGGACTCATTATCATCACTTAAAAAAAAAGAAAATGAAAGAAAATTGATATAGCAGAACCAGCAATAGCACCTTTTTTATTCAAATCCATCTTTTGTCTTTTTAATTCTGGTGCCTACATTACCCACAATGCAATTTCGCCACTGAGTGACATCACTGGATGCAATTAATCAGATTACACAGAGCTTCCTCTGGAGCCACAGAAAGCTATACACTGCCCTTTTCACCCATATGCGGTAGTATTGCCCGCAACCTGTAAACACATTTTCATGTGTAAAACTGGCGATTTTACTCTTTACAGGGACAGTCCAGTGATTTAAATTTTCTCAGGCTTTCGGTCCCCTCGTAATCAAACCTTTACATATTCGTGTAAATTTTCTCCAAATGAGACATAACTTTGTTTATAAAAAAAATAGTGCATTGCCCATAGAAAGCATGTATTCCTATAGAAAAGTGGGAGGTTAAGTAGCTTTTTTATGGATAGCTGTTTGAAGGTGGGACCTATAATTGGCTGTTTTTGACTACTTTTGATTTTACCATTATATTTCACCTTAAAAACCATTTACCTTGCCTTGTTTGGTGTCATTATTTTCAGCACAACCTCACATGAGTAACTGTACAGTTAATTTTTCATTTTGACATACTGTATTAACACAAAGGACCTAAAATCACAAATCACAAATCAAAAAGTTTTCTTAAACTGAAAACCACAAATATGTATGTATAACAAACCTTTTTTATTACTTATAATGCAAATATAAATTGTTGTTTGCTAAATTTGTGCATATATTTTTGAAATTTACAGAGTTATATGTAACTATTAACATTTAAATGCAGGCAATGCCTCAGGCACTACCTGCTCCACATTCAGCAGTCTCATTATTTTGACTCACAAAACAACTACACTACACTACATGAAACACTACATAACACACTAACTATATACTCCAAACACACTATATGTCACAAATCTCTCAACTCTCAAAACTTGCTATCTCTATCTCTGTCTCCGTCACTGCTGCTGTCACTCTTATGCTGCCGTCCATCTCACAACTTCCCCTGTTCCTCAGCAACCAAATCATGTGGTTTGCCATATCATTTTGTGACTGGTTGGTGTGGTGCCTTTTTCCACCAATAAGAAAGATCGTAGCACATGTTTTTTTTTCTGCTTACTGCTTACAGACACTTTAGTGAGAAAAGCCCGTGTTGACTGTGTCTTCCTGCACCAAACGCGCAGCAAACGTGATGGCAATGTTGGTGGACATTATATGTTGTAAGTCCGGTTTTGGACGGCACATCCGTCCATCAGGAGGTGTGCCATGGAGGTGGGCTAGCTGCTAGCTACACACAAACATCCACAGATTCCGATTCCAGTTTGTTGTCTTCGCATATCCGGATCTCCTCAGACCAGAACAGACTCAGTCCGGACTTGTTTAGTCTCAATAATCCACAACAGTCAGTTTAGATGCACAGAACGGGACCGAACCGCCAGCAAAAGCTCTGCAGCAATTGGCTCTGGTGCGCACGTGACGATGGTGGCTAAGGTTGAAAATAGTGGAATTCGTAAAGTATTTATGAAATAATTTAGTAACGGTATCATTGTAGTCCGAGCAAATCCGACACTGCACACCCTTAAACCATGCAGCAGCCATGTTGAAAATCTCATGTCAGTCTGATCCTAATCTGCAGAGAAATTTGAGGCGCACACACACACACACACACACACACACACACACACACTCACAGATTCCTTCCTTTTATAGAGAGATGCTCGAACCTTATCTACCTCTTTAATTAGAGTTTGGAGCTTTACTTATAAGATGATGGAAAGCAAGTTTTTTAATTCTTATTTTTTTAGCTGTTCATCACGATATGAAGTGGTGTGTCTTTCCCAGAGGAGCATCTTTGGTTTCAACTCCCCTTACAAATGTGTGACCTTGGCAAGCTACTAAACCCCCAAATACCTTGTGTAAATGGAGACATTCCATAGGTAATCAACACTTGTATTGGAATCTGATAGTTACTGTCATATCACTGACATGTTAAACGAGTAGAGTAAACAAGTGTCATCTTGTATATGAACCAGCTAATTCACACAGCTGAGACACAACACCTCTGCTGTGGTAAACCTTGAAACAGGAGATAATTGTAAAAGGTTTGCTTGAAAGCCACCCCTATTAGATGAGACTTTATTGATCCCAAGCTGGGAAATTACAGTGTATTAGGATAATAAATGTAAAAACTGAATAAACAAAGCAAGCAAGGAAGTGGATCATCGGTTAACACATGAATACATGTAGAGGTATCAACTAAAACATTTGTGTAAACTGTAAGATGTCTAGATTTCAAAATTCTTCCTCTGTTGTTGCACAAATATGTCTGGACTTTGCTGTGGCCCGTAAGCTTCTGTGTAGTTCTCAGAGTTAAATACACTCACATCCTAATTATGTAAGCGGTTTAGCAGCGATGGCGGTGGATGATAGCATTAAGGCGATTGTGTTTCAAAGGGCATGCTTGAGTTGAGTTTGTACAGCTTACACAGAGGCCTGCAACCACACCAAATGTTAAAGAACAACAGCAGTAACAATAAAAAGGTCACACAAGGTCTGACTGAACAATTTGTCCATGGAGAAAGTGATCCACTGGTATTCCATTATAAAACAGTAAAACTTACGGTGGCCCTGAGAGTCAAAACACAATGGCATTTGTTATTGTGCTTTGCCAAATGTTGTTGTTTTTGGTCAAATGTCATGTTTTGTGAAATTGTGAAGTGCATTTACATTTACATTTAGCTTTTGTCCAAAGTGACTTACAATAATTCATACATACATACATACACTGATGGTGGTGGCTGCCTTGCAAGGTCCCGACCAGCACATCAGGAGCAGTTTGGGGCTCATTATCTTGCCCAAGGACACTTTGTCATGAAGACCAGGGGATCTGAACCAGTGACCCTCCAATAACAAGATGCTTGCTTTCTATGAAATGTTGTTGTATTATTTGAAATGTTGCTGCATTTTGTGAAATGTTGTTGTGTTTTGACCTTCAGGGCCACTGTATATGCATCATTTATACCCTAACCATGAAAACAGGATGTGCTGGTGAATACCACAGCTTTGGTTTAGATTGAATCAAGGTCAAAAAAGGTCATCATGTCTTCTGTTGTTTAGTGGTTCATTGATCATCACTTGGGCACAAACACAACATATGTATAATTCAGAGGAGTGTGACATGTTGTGTTTATATACACCCTTGGATTCTTCTCCTTTCCTTGTATTACTATTCACTCTACTACCTGCACCTCCACCAATCTGATAAACGCAGGAAGCAGGGAAGTCATGTTTACACATCATCACGTGAGGCACATGCAACCATCTGGAAGTCTTGTCCTAGGTGTGCTTGGTTGTTGGAAATACTATATGTGGTGAGTTCAAGGCCTGTGGAGGACTTTTCAAAAGCATAGACACTTATCCATGATGTATGTATGTATAATGTATACATCTCAATGAGAGTCATTTGGAGACCAGTAACTATCTCCAGATGCTTGCATAGTTTGTCACATTTGCAGTTTGCACCTTTCAAGCAGATGAAAGAGAATATTGCATGTTTGTATGGAAAAATAAATGATCCATGGTATCGCCTGTGAACATTTTAAATGGACGTGTGCTGTCGCCTAGTGGACAATGGCTGCAGCTACAACAAAACTGAATTAAGAATCAAAATCAAAATATATTATACTTTTCCTCAGCTAGAGCTGAGGAACCTCACTGTCTTTGCTATCATAACGAGCCTGAGCTCATATTATTCTGTGTAATGAAACACACAACTGTCACTCCTTTATGTCATCATTCTGAGGCATTACCGCTCTTTTCTTTAATTAATGGTCATCCACCTTACCTGTTTTTACTCTCTCTGCTGTTTTTGCTGTCTAATCTGCCAGTGTCAAGGCCCTGTCTACAACTGTGAGTGGCATACATTATCCTACAGCAGTGACAAAGATTCATGTACAGCTGACACTCCATCACTCAGCTTTGACCCAGTTTATGTTTTTAGTCATGCTTGCCACGTGGTTACAAGGATGACAGTCTTGGCTTGTCCACCAACCTCAGTAACTATTAGACAGAGTCCACACACACACACTGATGGTCCCAGAGTATGGCTCCCACTGACCTTGGTGATCCCCTGACTGTCATTTAATGTCACCGGCGGGTTAGAGATTCGATTTATTCAGTGAAATGTGTACATTTGCAAGATCAATTCAGGATTCTCAGACTAGTGTCATTAACTGGTTTTGGGCAAAATGTTTAAACAGTTATTGGACTGGATTGCCATGAAATTTGGTGCAGACATTTATGCTCCCCTCAGGATGAATTGTAATAACTCTGATGATTTGTTAAAGTACAGTTTTATTTTATACCTCAGCTTATGACTAATAACCAGACTTTCCCATAAGCCTCAGCTTTACTTTAAGGACCAGTTACCAAATGTTAGCATGCTAACACACTAAAGTATGGTGAACATGGAAAACATCAGTATGTTAGAATTGTTTTTGTGGGCATGTTAGCATTTAGCTCAAATCACCACTTTGCCATGTACCTCACAGAGCTGCCAGCATGACTGTAGGCTCTGTCTTGTTTTCAGCAGCTGTGACACTTGTTGTCATTTTATCAAACTTCCTGTCTGTTCTGCAAATAGAAATCCCCTCCCTGCTGTCTACGTTACTACATGAACATGCAGGCGTAATCACCAGACATAGCAGCAACCAGGGAGATCCTGCATATAGAGTTCTCTGCCCTGATTGGATAAAGTGAGCAGGGGTACCTGAAATTCATTTTCCGTTTTTACTGCATGAGCAAGGGGAGTAGAGACATTACCTACTGACCCATCATCCTTTAACAGTGATTAATGTTGCAATATAGAGACATTTGAAAATGTATCACTTACAGCAGCTTTTATATTAAACAAATCATAGTATTTTCTTGATAGGAAAAGGCCAAAGGAAGACAACTTGAAATATCAAATTCTGTGACAAAATTTTAAATCCAATCTATTCAAGAGAAACATAAACATCTGCTTAAGTAGGGGTTGGTGGTGATTGTGATATAAATAAAATACTCATTACTTGCTGTTAATCATGACTGCAAGTAATGTAGTGATTATTATCATTATTGATGACTCTGTTGACTTTCCTCTTAATCAGTTCATTAATTGGTCTGTCTATCAAATGTAACAAAATACTGGAAAATTCCCCGAATAATTTCCCCCACCATGTTTGTCTGACCCACAGTCCAGAAAACCCCAGACCTTTCTGTTTACCAGCATACTGCACATCAAAGCACCACATTCTCACACTTAAGAAGCTGGAATCAGTTGTAGTTTACTGGTTTGCCTGTTTGTTTGATTTTGACGAAATGACTGAATAATTTGGCTGAGATTATTATTCCATTGCTGAAAAAGTCACATAGTATATAGACTAATTGATTGCAGCTCAAAGCCACCAGGGGGACTCGGTGATACAAGACAACAATGTCATTTCCCATCATGTCATGATTCTTTAATGATATAAGCAATTATTAATCTTTGCAGAGTGGTTCCTAGATCATCATTTAAAGCGTATTTTGAAGTAAATTATAAACTGGACCAGATTAGGCACAAAAAGCCTTTTTGAGAAATGCTATTTAAAAGTGAAAATTTCGAGATATTATATTTAATATGGTGAGTGCTGTAATGGCATCAGCAAATTTCTGTCCACTGGCAACGGCTGACACACACACACACACACACACATATCCCCCACACTGGGACACAGTGATCCTGCAGGTGTGTACGAGCAGAGAGCAGCATGAGAGCAGGAAGTGGCTTTCAGAGTACGACAAACCGATCTCAGTAGGAAGTACAGACGCGCATTGACAGGAAACTGCTCTTAACAGTCAACAGCCCTTACACCCACAGGTATCTGATAGCATGAGGATACTGTCTGTCTTTCACTCAGAGACTGCTTTATTGATCACAGGCAGTACGTGCATGCTAGACCTTTACATTACACCTTTGTTGGAGAGCAGAGATGTTGTCTTTGGTTATTAATGCCAGTCAAATTCATACAAGTATACTTCTGACCATAGTAGCACGAATATTTGACCCATTTATCTGTTAGTCCCTCGAAGTAAATTGATAGATTTTGAATGATAATAAAGATTGAGGTGTGAATAAGGGTTGCACTTGTATTCGGTAAAACACAGTCATTTTACTGAACGTTAAACCACATTACACACACACTCATACTGACACAGACTCAATGAGTCAAGAACTGACGGACAAACATGTTTGTACATGGCATCGGATTTGGGATCTATGCCAGAATAAGTCTGATTTCTTTAAGAAAATCTGTGTCAGGTGTTTAAGAGAACATCAAAGGTGAATCGTGGATTGATTTGGAGAAAAAACTTCGACAATAAAGCAGAACAGGAAGTGAAGACGAAGGGAAGTATTAAGTGAAAACATAAAGAGCAGGAAAAAAATTGTGACATTTCTGCTGGTAAGAGAACTTCTCTGTGCCATTGTGAGTGAGACGAGCTGGTAGGTGCAGGAAAGCAGCCACATTCAGCGTGCTGTCAGAGCAGCCAGGCGGATGACGTTTTGCAAGACAGGAAACGAGAGAAGCAGTGAAATAGAACCAGTGAAGGCAAAGACTCATTTGTCATCCTCAGCAACCTCAAAGACAGAAGCAGTAGAAAAGCAAGGTGAGGTCTTCTATGAAGGTATTTTAATTTTGTCTTGAGTCTAGCTCAAAAAAAAAAAAAAAAAACCTTAAATGGGCACCGAGGAGAAAGATTTAGAGCCTCCAGCTCAACAACCACCAAAGGAGCAGGAATCACCAGAGAGGGAAAAGGAATCATCTGTGGAGTCTCCTCAAGGTCAGACATCTGAGACTGCCGACCCCCTCAACACATACAAGTGGCACACCGGTTCCAAAGCAACGCTCGATGAGGTGAAAGAAGAAGGAGAAGGAGGAGCAGCTCCTTCCACATCTACAATGGATAGGATTCAGAAGGCCTCCACCAACAAATGGAGCAAAATGCAAAACTGGCGTAAGGCCCTGAGCGAGGACAGTGGAGAGAAGAATTCATCTGGTGGGAAAGGTGGAGAAGGAGCCAAGGCAGATAAAGGCACTGGTGGAACCAGAAAGAACCCCTTCAGAAGGGCACTGTCTGAGCCTCCTGGGTCACTGTTTGGCGCCCTGACCCCCTCCTCCAGCTCTGCCAATTCAGCTCAAGCAGCCTCATCATCAGCTGCTGCAGAGGCCTCAGGGGTCTCCTCCACCGACCCTTCACAGAAAGCAGGCGGAGGGGCGCTCCTAAAAAAGTACCTGAGGACTGTGTCCCAGAAGCTCAAAAGGCCCAGGCTGCAGACTCGGAGCAGCACCCCCAACTTACTGCCAGGTAATGCCAAGTTATCTCAGAGTATACTTACACTCAGATTTTATTATCCTTGTCACTTAGTCCTTCAGTTTTATGTTTGAGATTGGCATAGTAGTTTAGATGACAACTCTTGGTATTTTTAACATCAAATGAAATGTGAATACTTAACAACATTTTGCTTCAACGTAGTAAAACGGTTATCCCAGGTAGTTCAAGCCTGATTTTCATAAAATTAAAACTAAAAGCAAATTATGTAATCCAAACAAGCAAAAGAATCAAAAACAAGGAAAATAAGTTATTGAATTGCACTGTATGCATTTACTGCATATAAGATCATTCAGTGAGTACAGTAGGTGGGCTTTGTGTGTCTTCTTTTACACGTGGTAAATATAAATGTGTCATCATTACTATTACTATCACAGTATATAGTGCCATAAACAAACTCAGAAAATAAAACAAGTAACTACACTACACAACAAAAACTGTGAAACTTAGCAATAAGATGACCTTAAGAAGATCTTAAAGAAATAAAGGTACTATATCAAAGTTAAAAGAACAAATCTTAGTTATCTAGTTAATCAGTTAAAGATTATTGAGGCTAGATGTGGGGAAACGTATTCACTGTTCACGATTTTAAAACATTTCCAGCAAAAGAGCACAATATAAAGATCTTATATAAGAAATATTAAGAATTACCAGACATCACTTGACCTATCATTGAATTAGAGCTTAAAAAACAACTCACGTAACTGTTAATGGCATATTGAACAACACTTACCTGCAGAATATGCTGGTTTATAAATCTATTTCTATTGGGTTTTCTCCGTAAATTGAGTAAAGTTGTGATCACACGTAATGAACTGAAATGGGGATAATGGTTAAAATGACACCTGCAACACATCAGAACGTTATCACTGACATAGTGAGCATGTAAGCATGCTGTCGTCATCTTTTATCCATGACAGAATGTGCTAGTGTGGCTCTACACTCTTAATATACACCCTCAGAGCAGAAGGCCAGATATAACATGGATATAACTAAATGGCTGCACTAAAACCGTATCTTAAAGGTTTAAATGCAAATCAAATGTTCAAATCTTATTTCACTGATAAAAAGCCACTTACCACTATATATAAGATACGTATACTTCAGTATATAAAACAGTTTTCACCCTGACACACTAATATGTACTCTAAATATTCAAAACTGTGATCATCAAAATATAGCCAAATATTTGTGCTACTTTATAGTACTTTTCCACATAGGTAGTAGTACTCCTCGAGACTGGTAAACACACTTCGATGTGTAAAAATGGTGGAGTTACCCGTCAAGCAGGGCTGTAACCCCACTCTATTCAAACCATTACTGGACAGTACCAACAACTATTTGTATCACGCCCTTTGGACACAAAAATCAAGTTTCTGTTAAAGGCAGATGATCCGTCCATTTTCTCTCCCACTGAAAAAAAACACTGAGACCTTCTTTATCGACCAGGCTTTGATGGTTCACATTAAAAAGACAAAAACCATCGCTTTCCTAAATAGGTCAGAACTGAAGAGAATTTACCAAGAACTGAAATGTAGCTGAAACTGAAGAACAACAAACCGACATATCTAGATTTACACACCACTCCCCCGGGAAACTTCCGCTCTGCTGAGAAGCAACTGCACTGTATGATACAGTGGTGTGTTCAAAAAATCTAAGTAAAAACCCTTCACACAGAGTTAAACATGTGGGGGGAAAAAAACGTGAATTCAGCACTCAATTACCTCAATATTCTTTATATTCTACTTACTTAAGTCCCTTCAGCCAGCTGGTACTGAGAACTGTTGAAACTAGGTCAACATTGTGGCAGCCACAAGAAGAGAATTTAAAAACTTACATCAATACTTCCTCAGCTGACAGTTGACTATGGCAGACTACCCGACCGCTTAACTGAGAGAAATATCAATAAGACAGACAACAATCATCTGTGCATGAGATGTTATTGGCTTTATTTATTTTATTTTACTCTCATTCATTGTATGAAATGTGACCTCCAGTCATCATCTCTTTATCTCTCCCTTGAGACTAATAGAGGTTTTTATTGCTGCAATATTTAATTATCTATCTTTCTATCCTACATCTCTCCTATGTTGATCATAACTTACATTTAATTGCTATTTGTAGTTATTTAACTGTTATTTTCAATCAGTAAATTATTGTACTTTAGCAAAACATGTCAACCATCATGTCATTTAAGCTAATTGAATAAAAGAAACCCTAAAGTACCATGAAAATTCATGTTGAAGGACGTAAAAGAAAAAAAATGTAAAGCAACAGAGAAAAAACAGGATGTGCGCAGCTCCTCCTGGTGTGTCATGAAAAGAGAATGATAGCATCAGAATCTCTGGCAACTCCGTGTATAGGAGTGGCCAAGTGCTGTCTAAGATAAATACCATTATGCCATCATCATCATATAGAGTCTGCTCTCCAGAGTTAGGGATATCATGTTATTTATTTAGCCAAATCTCTCTACAGTGTGATTGTATGGTACAGATAGAGCTCTTGCGAGTCAGCTCTCTGTACGCTGTGCAGTAATCATATCTGTGTGTTTGTGTGTGCACATGCTTGTGTGGCAGAGGGGGTCGAAACACCAGCACCTGCACATGCCAGCTTAACCCTCCCAAGATTCCAATGGGCCCCGCCTCAGGAGGTCCCCTTATGGGACATTAGCAACTGCATGCTTGAAGATGGACAAATTCTTATTTCTCCAGAAGAAGAGGTACCAGCACATACATAAACACCCATCACCAACTTACATATTTAACCGAAAGAACATGTGAAAGTTTTAACTAGATGGAAAGGTGAAAAAATTTCTGCTGACAAGAGCACAAACAGTTTGAAGACTTCATTATGTGTGCGTGTGTGTGTGTGTCTTTCTCAGCCAATGATGTGGACCCGAAACCGTGTCAGCAGTTGCCTGTCCAACCTCAGCATGCAGAACCTCGTAGATATCGACACAGGTTAATACATCGCCCACACACCCATATGTGAAAATTAAGAAAAATGAAAGAAAGAAAGAATGTATTTGAAATTCAGTGAAGACCATCAGGAGTTTGGGCAGGTTTGAAAAGCACAACACTACACTACTGACATCATTACAACACTAAGTATGATTTCGCAGACAGCCACAGAGGAAATAGCTGAATGTTTATGCGTGCGAGTGACTGTCAAATTGCTTCCTCTAAGTTTTTGGGGAAGATAAGATCATGCCTGGGTGTTCTAGAGGTCCAATAACTGCTCAGAGAGAGACAGAGAAAGGTTAGTCAGTATCTGCCTCCATTCAACTCTGGTGTTTTGCTTGGAGGAGCTCTGAAGCTACACTGTGGAAGTGACTTATGCCGGATTGACCGTGTCACCGACAACATATGTTAATGACGAGAGGAGGGCATCACTTAACTTAAAGGGGCAGAGATCGAAATAACAAGACTTTGGAACACCTCTGGGCTAAATGATGGGATTTAGACGCTGGATTGTTTGTGGTGGGACGCTGGGTAAGCAAACAGGAACGAAAATCTCTCTGACAGTACTCTATGTGTTAATCTTCTACATTCACTCCCTGATTTTAAAGATATCTTTCCCTTCAAACTTAAGGCTTAAAAAAGTGACTCTATAGAGACCACTCGTGGAAAATCATGTCTGAATGTAATTTTCTAATTTCAATCTCAGCAAATCTTGAAATGGGTTTTATTAATAGAGTTTCTGCTGGTGAAGTTGACAGGGTAAGTTGAAGTTGAAAACTTTATTCAGATAGCAGCAGTTCCAGCTAAATACCACATCCTGTATGGCTTAATCAAAAAGTATTTGCTCATCTTAGAGGTGTAAAAAATGTTGTGTGAGTTTACTCTGTCTACTGTGGAAGTGCAGACATAAGTGCTGGCTGTGGTTGTGGAGCTGTGGTAAAGACAAACAAAGGTTTTGATATTTGATGGTGGGAAGACTCAGGAAAATGTAATAGGAACATACAAAGTATCACCCATAAATGTAAGACATAAATAAGGATACTGGAAAATATTGACATCAAAATGACATTCTTTGGTTCATTATCAATATTACAAAATTATTTTTTCTCCTGATAATTAGAGTGCAGCCCTGACCACATGGGCCTGCCGGGTGGGCCTCGACCAAAGAGCCAAGATGGCGGTGTGAGGGTGAGTGTGTTACACACCAGAGATAATAATCATTCTGCCTGCCCTGGATTTCCTGTTTATGTAATACATAATTGCTCTCATACACCATGCTTGCCTTCTTCACTCTTAGGGACTGATCAAGAGGCGTCTCGAGAACAGGGCCAAGAGGAACAGCAACACCCAAATGAATCCAGGACTAAGCAAAGGAAGCAGGTAAAGGTCATCATAGGCTAATGGTTGTTAGCTTGATCATCTGGACACCCTGGATATCTTCTCTGAATCTTATGACAATCCATCCAGAAGTTGCTAAGACAGGCCACAAATAACTCCATAAAATTAGCTTCATGGTGACACATGAGATAAACTCACGGAGCTCACCAGAGTCAGTGTGCTACATCCTCCCGGGACCATGAATGTCTGCAAAAATATAATGACAATCAATTACCCGTTTTCGACCAAAGCAGTTCAGGTGTTGGTTTAGAGCCAGTGCCAACCCTGGAACCAGTTCTTGTGTTTGGACAAGAACTGTCTCTCAGGCAGGAGCACTGGTTCCGGGTTGGGGTTATCATGACCAAGGTCAAAAGTTTACATACACTTGTAAAGAACATTTTTCAGTTCCAGGGATTTCTAAAGTTCTCAATCTTTCTGTGATGGAATAAGTGGAAAACCTAAATTAAAGTAGATTGGGTCTTAGGTGTAGTTTGATGCTCCAACAGGACAATGATCCCAAACACACATCAAAAGTGGTAAAGAAATGGCTAAATCATGCTAGAATTGACAAGTCCATGCCAAGAAGCCAACAATTTTGGTGAAATTGATTCTGTCAAGAGTAAAGGTCCTCTTGAGCCAGGCAGAAGACTACCAAAAGCTTGACCAAATATTAGAATTACTGTTTATAAATTTTTGAACCAGCAGATATGTTTATATTTTCAGAAGACCTATAAGAAATTAACTGAACCAAACTTAACACCAATACTGTTTTTTGTGACATAGTAGTTTATGTTCCACTCATTCCATCACAGAAAAATGAGTGTTGTAGAAATCACTGGGACTGAATTCTGCCATGATGTACATGTATGTAAACCTTTGAACATGACTGTATATTAGTTGTGTGTACATAATTTAACCTTTAATATTACCAGAGCTCTGAAGTTCTATATAGTGCTAATGTCTCATGGGTGTGAATACGAGTGTAAGTAATTATACTACCCTTGAGAAATCATGGTATTTGAGCCTTTTGTCAATTCCCTTCTGGCTGACATTTCCACTGTGTGTTTATTTCTAAGGCACTATGGTTCCCGGGAGTCTGTGTCAATTCCAGTCAGTCCAGTGGGGAGTCTGGATCTGAGTGCAGACACAAGTACTGTCATCAGGCCAGTCCACAGCTCCATTTTGGGGGAGAAGTACTGCTTTGAGGTACACTTTGACTTGTGCTCCCTTAGGTTTCTCAAGAGCATCGTACACATGCCTCTACTGTGTCAGAATAAAAAAAATTCCCTACTAATGCTTACAGGATTCTGTTTGTTTGAATGTACCTATAGGTGATAAACTCTGAGAACACCCACTGCTTTGGGTGCTCCTCAGCTGCAGAGCGTGACCGTTGGATTGAGGACCTGAGGCGGGCTGCCCAGCCCAATAAGGTAAGCCATTAGCTATCAGTGCTGAAAGATGTGTTATGCAAAATAGAATTGCTGATAATAAGAACTAAATGCATTATTGTTCACAGGATAACATCGAGCGCACAGAGAACTCCCTGAGTCTGTGGGTAAATGAAGCTAAGGATCTGCCCCCCAAACGGCGTTATTACTGCGAGGTACACCTGGACGGGACCCTGTTTGCCCGCACCAGCAGCCAAGCTGTCGGCAAGCCGTCTAACCGATCCAGTGTGGCAGGGGACGGCTCTACTGGAGGCCTAGTGGCAAGCGGAGGTGCAGCTGGAGGGTGTCAGCTATTCTGGGGTGAATTCTTTGAGCTTGACAATCTGCCATGCATCTCCCAAATCACCCTGCACATCTTCCGTGAAGAAGATCCAAAGAAAAAGCGTCACTCACGGGACGAGTCTACTCTGCACCCACTGGGCAGCGTGGCCATACCTTTAGATGAGATCAGAGGGAGGACCTTTCAGGAGAAATGGTACCCCATCACCCCATTCAAGGCTTCGGGCACAGCAGGAAACAAAGAACTCCTGGGGCCACAGGCTTCTCTCCGCATCAAGGCCCGTTTCCAGAATTTGCAAGTGCTGCCCATGGAGAAGTACAAAGAGTTTGCTGAGTATGTGACGGTCGACTATGTGGAAATGTGCACAAGCCTGGAGCCACTTCTGAATGTGAAGGGAAAGGAAGAGCTGGCAGGAGCTCTAGTCCATGTACTACAGAGTATCGGCAAAGCCAAGGTGGAGAAAACAGTCTGAATGAAAATGCATAGTTTGACGGGGAAAAAAGTCAAATGTTATTTAATCTAAAAAAATAAAACAAAAGAATAACCACACATGTTTTTGTTTTTTTTAATTGAATGTGTTCAGGAGTTCCTGATTGACTTAGGCGGTGCAGAGGTGGAGCGTCTTGGAGAGAGGGAGGCACTGATCTTCAGAGAGAACACATTGGCGACTAAAGCCATTGATGAGTACATGAAGCTGGTTGGCCAGAAGTACCTCATTGACACACTAGGTAGGGTAAATCAAAGGTGGCTTGTTGTGAATGGTGTGGGTTTTTGCTTTGTTTTCACCGTGCATTCTTTTTCACTGCAGGGGACTTCATCACTCGTCTTTATGCCTCGGTTGAGAACTGTGAAGTTGACCCTCGCAAGTGTCCTGCATCTGAACTGTCAAACAACCAAAAGCACTTGATGGAAGCCTGCGAGGAGGTGGTGCAAAAGATTATTAAGATCCACGGGTGAGAGAAGAGAGGTCATCATAGCCAAATACATAAATGACAAATGTGAAATGTTTAGGTTAGCTGATGTCTGATGCTCGGTATGTTTCTCGCCTTCAGACCCTTTCCTGAAGAGTTGAACAAGATCTTCTCTAGCTGGGTGGAGCTGTGTGAAGACCAGGGCAAACCAGAGATTGGCCAGCGTCTCATCTCAGCTTCCCTCTTCCTTCGCTTCTTATGTCCTGCTATCCTCAGTCCTTCTCTATTTGGCCTGACGCAGCCTTATCCAGAGCCAAACACCTTGCGTACCCTCACCTTAACTGCCAAAGTTATACAGAATCTGGCCAACTTCACCCAGTGAGTGTCCTCTTATCTGTTTAAACAAGATTGAATATGTCACTTTTGGGTATTCATAGCTGAGAAAAGCACATTTTGACAAACTGAAAAACAAGTATTCTACAAATGTATGACATTTTCTTAATTTACTAGAGGTAAGTTGAGTAAATTAAAATCTTTTTCTTTTTGGATTCAGGTTTGGAGAGAAGGAGGAGTACATGCTCTTTATGAATGAATTCCTGCAGCAGCACTGGGATGGAATGAGAGGCTTTCTACAAACAGTGTCCAATTCAGACACCGAAATCCCAATGACTTCCTTCGATGGTTATGTGGACCTGCCTCTGCGCTTGGCTGTGCTGCATGGCCTGCTGGTAGACATCATCTATCAGAAAGATCAGGTAGGACAATACCAACAAGTCCAGTTCAGTAGTTAGTTTGTATAACCCTCAATGCATTATCATTTGTGTGTAGCTGTACTTGAAGTTTGTGCATGATTGAACCAAAGGACAGTGAAGCACATCATTTTCCCTACACGTGGTTCAGTTTGGAGAGTCATATACACAGGAAGAGTTGCAACCTTGACCAGTTTTGATGTGGCTGCTATCTCTACTCTATTGGACCCAAGAGACCTGAAGAGTTAAACCCCTGTTTACTTTCTCACATCCACATACGACCAACCCCTTTGTGTGAATGCTTAACTGGCAGTTTCGGAGAGTTACAGAATTATACAATTGCATTAGATTCTGACTCAGGTTTGCACCTACAGCTTGCCTAAATGACTTTTTCTTTATCCATACAAGGTACCAAGATACTGATAACATGCTTAAAGAGTGTACTAAATGGGAGCTAATATGCATCTTGTTTCTTCCTCAGGAAACAATTGACAAGCTCCACCCACTGCCTTCAATTCTGAACCAGATAACAGAGTCACTGGGCCCTGAAGCACCTCGAATCCTAGTTAGCAGGTATATTTTAGACCTGTATCTTATTTGACTTGTCAGCAACTTGTAATGTATTATGAATATGAACGTGACGCTTTTACGTGTTACTTAAGCAACATTTGATGGACATTCTCAGACCTTCTCTGATCAAAGACTTAAAGCAAGTGCTCTCTTGCAGTGACATGGACCAAGCCAAGCCAGTGTACATTCCTCCTAAAGACTTGGGCAAATACAGCCCTCACCAATCCTCCCTTCAGCAGCTTCCTGTGGACTCCAAGGGCCTACGAGAAGGGTATGATAGTTGCATGTCCGTGACAGATCGCCCCTTAACTTTTTGAATCAATAAACCACCATGTCATACATTTAATTTCTGCCACTTACCAGGTATGATTTGTGGTGGTTACCTTAACGAGTCCCTCTCAATGCCAAGGTGTAACTGTTCAACTCAAAGCTCACTCTGGCTGTCTGAGCTGTTCACCCTATCCAGTCACATGTCCATATGTCCACATGTCCGTTCTTTACACATAGAGGTTAGAAGTAGATTAAACAGTGACTAGTTTAGCCCTCAGTAGAGTGCTGACTAAGCCAAGGCCTGACAGTTTAAATCAATTAAGCCTAATCCAATATCAAACTCGATTGCCCCATATCACTCTAAATTTTAAACCACCCGTAACTTCTTAACAACAATTTAAGCTTGCAAGATCCAGGATCTGCATCCAATGGTACCCAGATAGATACCAGCCCCCAAATGCACCTCTTTATTTTTTCATCAATAGCCATGCATTATTCCCAGAGAAGAATTGACATAGTAAATGAAGAAAAAAAAAGCAATGGTAAAAAGAGTAAGAGCACATTCCTGGATCTGTATCTTTATCTGGATATGCACAAAAAGTTAATGGGGTCTGTTCTAGACCAAGGCACATCCTCTTTCAGTTTCATGGAAATCCCTTTAGTAAATTTTGTGTAATCCTGCTGATAAACCAACCAACATATAGACAACCTCCCTGTCTGAGGTAGAGAGTCACTGTGTACAAATGATTCTCAAAAAAATTTCAAATTAAGTCCTAAACAGTTATCGTAGAAAAAGCTGAGGATTCTCCTGAAGAAACTACAAGCATTTAGGATATTATACTCACCATGTGCAAAATAAATGTCACTATATTTTACTGCAACAAGTCTGTGGTTAGTATTATTAGTAGACAACACTGAAAGGCAGGTAGCCTTTATCAGTTCCAAAAACTTAAATTCACACAGTGCATAGTACATATATGGGATTATATAACCTGCTAAAATGATTTTCAGATTTTCCAAATGCAATCATGAAATGATTAATACATTAATTCATTCATTTAACAGAGATGTCAGGACACGGAGAAGTGTCAGAGAGAGAGAGAGGAGGCCAGTAACCAGAACTCAGAGTGCTCCACACAGACGTCCAGGTCATGCAAAACATGCCCTGAAGAGGCAGACAAGTTCTGAAGCTCTGCCTACATCTGACCACGAAGAGGTGGTGGAGCCCAACCAGCCACACATCTCATCACCAAAAACTGTGAGCGAAAAGAGGAACTGTGACTATAGCTCTGCTATTTTGGCCCCTGAGCTAAACAGATCATGTTTTCTTCCCATGCATATTGCATCTTTATTGTTTTTCTTTGTTAGCAATAGTATTATTTGTTTATATTTGTGATAGTATGAATGGTGTGGCTAATAAGAAAGAATCATGTAAACTTTCTTTCTTCTTCTTACAGAAGCCCAGTATCAAACGTACACCTGCACCAGTTCCCTGGATCAAAGTCAACCAGAACAGGGAGTCAAGTGAGATGAAGACTGAGAATGAGCAGTTAAGCGTACTGGACAGAGTATGTCAAAACTTCTTGTCTCTAAAGTGACATCATTCTGTCCGTCTAGTGTATGACTTCAGCAGTGTTTCATTAAATGCTAATTTGTAATTCACCTACCAGCATGCCCAAGAGCTGTCAGAGCTTCGTCTGGGAATAGAGAGGGTGACAGAGTGTGAGCTGGACATGGCAAAGCGTCTGGAAGACTTCATCATCCAAAGCCAGGACCAGAATGCAACGCTGCAGGCTGAGGTGATGGAGCTCCAGAACATGCTGGCTGTCCGAGAGGAGCAGCTCGCCAGTGCCACCTTCAGGTGAGATAGTAAATGTTCACGTTTTATTTGTTTGCAATTATATTCAGTTTTCAAAGTAAATATATTACACATACATTCTGTGATTTTTATGCATATGTGTCTGCATACTCTGTCAAGTCCACATTTTATTACTTTCACTCATTCTCATGAAGTTTAATTAAACTGTTGATGCTTCGTGTGTATTGGGTGCAGAGAGGCAGTAGGGAAGGCTGTGTTTTGATGGTTATCACTAATTATCAGTAAATTATTTTATGTTTCCATATAATTTGTCACTAAGGTGTGCTGTCCTTTTCTAAGTCTCTTCTATGTGTTTTTCACAGGCTGGGTGTGATTGAGGAGGAGAGGGAGGAAGATGAGAGGAAGCTAAGTGTTGCCATTGCAGCAGCCGAACGAATGAATGTCCTGGTAAGACAGACAGAGAAAGCCTGTTACCAAGCTTCACTTTTTGTCAGTTTATCCACATCTCAGTCAAAATTGACCATCAAACACTTGTCTAACCTGTGTGTTTTTTACTAAACACTGGCTAACTTTATCTATCAGAAATTTGGGCAGCTGCAAGCTGGAGCGAATTGAATTGTCTTCAAACAAACAAAAGCGTTCTGAAGCTGAATATTTGCACTATATTTGTATCTGATGCACAAATAGTTTTAGTGGGGAGAATATGGAAGATAATGAAATAGAAATATATTACACATTTTGGATCAAAAAATGCTGCAAGAGCCATTTAAGACACCTAATGCGATGCTCATCTAGTGTCCTGAAATATAAATCAAATTATTTGAGACTTGAACTGTGGTTGAATGGTGAACTCATTCTAAATTTACACTTTACTCCTGCAGTCTATGTTCATGTAGTTATCAGTTATGATGCAATGCATCTTTTTGAGGATATTTACTGTGGAGGTGCTGTGGTAGAAACCCTGGCACTGACAGTGTACAACACTTAAATTGCATACATGAGTGAGTCAGTGGAAATATATTTAAAGCTGTTTTCTATGTTTTAACAGGAGGAGCAGTTTGCAGGCCTGCTGAAGGACCTCCAACAGCTCACTGAGGCCTACAATGGTGGCCAAAACAACATACAGCGTCCTGAAAAGCCACACATAAACAGCAACTGAACCCTGACCGTAAAAGATTATGACCAACAGGATCATGTTCTTGTGTAAATAAATACATTATGTAGAGTTAATGTGGAATCCACTGCCTCAAGTCACAATAATGGTTTTCTGATTAGGTGTACACTTACTTTACAAAGATATTCAACAGGGATGTGAGGAGACAAACCTTGACTGAGTTTAACATTATTTGCGACAGGATTTTTCTGCATGTCAGCCTTCACTGTATCTTAGCTACAGATGTGTTTCACTTGTAAACATTTCTGATAAATAAAAGAGATCCAACCTGGCGTGTTTATGTTGCATATGCATTCTGCAATGGGTCACTGTAGGGACGAGCAGCTACTTTACTTCAGTACAGTTTTGAGGCATTTGTCGCCCACTTTAACCGTTTAAAGAAATGTACTTCTTTTGCAATGAACAATGTACCAAGGGACCACTATGATAAATCGATAGTGTAATAGAGTGACTGTGCTTGTAGTGTGTTGTTTTATAATTTAAATAAAACATGTGATAATACCAAGTCCATGAGTTAGATACAGCAAAACACATTTGTGATACAGTTTGCAATTTTCTGGGTTTTTAAATTTTTTTTTGTAGTTTTACGATAATAGAACAAAAAGAGATAAATATACAGGGTCACCAAGAGAAATACAGCACAAGTCCTACTGAGCACAAGTCAGTAGGCAGCCTTCTGTCAAGGGTTACTTTCTTAGTAATTATAATTAAGGCATGGAGGGTCCACAGATATGAGGTAAAGCAAAAACAAAAATTAATGGAAATAAATCTGGCAGTGACAGGTATTTCATTCTGTTCAATGAAATAATCATATACATACATACATACATACATACATACATACATACATACATACATACATACATACATACATACATACATACATACATACATACATACATACATACATACATACATACATACATACATACATACATACATAACCAGTAAGTCCTTTCAACATTTGTCATTACCAAATGCCTGCAAATGTAATAACACTATTACTATCACACTAGGGTTTAAAGGGGAAAGCTAAGGAGATAGAAGGGGGAACCCAAATGCAGTTACTCATAGGACAAGAGGCAGGATTGAGGGGGAACAAAAGGCAAGCTTTTATTGAACAAAAGCTGAATGCAAAAAACAAAAACAAAAAAACACAAGGAGCATGAAACAAAGTGCAGGGACCAGAAAACAAAGTAGCAACAAAAACAGCAAGATGAAGTACAACAAAAAAAGCAAAGTTCAAATCAAAAATGTGAAATGCAAGACCCAAAATCAAAACATACCAAAACAGAACACTGCAGACACAAGAGGAAACACAAGGAAGTCGAGGACATCACTCAGACACCAGCAGGTACACACAAAGACAAGAGGGAAAGCAGAGACTTAAAACACAGACACTAACAATGAGACGAGGAACAGGTGAGGAGAGAGAGGAGGGAGGAGGCCAGGTGTGGTAACAAGGGGGGAAGCACAGAGGAGAAGACACTGACAGACAGAAGGAGACAAACTGCAACATGGGGAACACACAGGAGAAACTTAAAGGACACAAGAAGGCATGGAAAATCAAAACATAAGACACAACAGGACACAACACAAAGACATGGTATCTACAGCCATGACAATTACCTGTGTATCTCTCTATGGAATAGCAATATTCATGTGTAATAACCATTTGGTTCAATATCTACAGAATGTATGTATGAAGTGTAAGTGTAGAGAGGAGGTCAGTTTCTCCATCCCTTTACAATTGTTGTTTGTTCTTTTTCTTTTCTTGAGCCATTTTTTAAAAATGCTTTCTTACTCACTCCAAGCAATATTTTAAGAAAGCACTTGTCCTGAGTGTTACACTCAGCTGGTATACTACCTAAAGATATAGTGCCAAAGCTGTCATCTATTTCAAAACCAAGAAATGATTTTATTTCTGTTACAGTCAATAGGATTGAATTGCTAGACAATTCCAAAAAACTATGGAGGTGGTCAGCTGATAATTGCCCAGATTCCGGTTTACCATCCTGTAAAAATGTTCTCAGAGTGATAAATACCCTAATAATGTTCTTCCATGACAATTCTCCCCACTGGCCAGAGCTGGAAGTGATGGATTGTGTTTTATACACATCTAACCACTCTTCTTTCATTAGGGTCATGTTTGCTTCCTTCTCCCATTAAATCTTAATGTATAAAGTAAAGTGATTTTTGGGGGATTGTATACTTCAGTACAGTCTAGACACTAATATGCTCTGGGTGTTGCCCTTATATGCATCAATAACCACATTTATGAGACTCATTTCAGTTACGTCATTAATGCATTAATTCACATTGTCGTACTTCTAATTTAATATCTTCTTGTTTTGTCATTCTTGACATTTCATAGCCTCTTTATTAGGGGAATGAGCCTCCTTATCTTGTTTTCCAAGAGAGAATCTGTTTCACGTGAGCATTTTACTATCTTTGGCTGCTGCTGTGCTGCACAACAACGCTACTTTAAAGGTGCAACATTTAGTCTCGGTGAAGACATTTGCATCAGAGGGGAAATTCTTCATTGGCTGATTTTGTTTTACGAAATGAACAAATAACCTTCCTTTTGTGACTGGCTAAAGAAACAGACCTCGAAGATCGAGACGATTTCAATCTGTTCCACTTTTACATTTGACGGTTGAGAACAGTGTGGCAGGGACCTTGTTTTCCTCTGAGATCAGCTCTGTTTGTTCAGTTATGGAAACAAAATGTGTTTCTGAGTTTGTATTTTTACCTCAGATATACTGCAGTTTTTAAATTGGGAGTTTGAGTACTCCAAAACTACATAATGCCCCTTTAAAGAGTAGTCTACTACTACGACGACGTGGAAGAAAGTACGGGACAAGCAGTAGAGAGACAGAGGGCGGGATCTACCCGGGTGTCGTCACAATCCTGATACTGGACCAGCGCTGTCAGTCACCAGAGTCACACCGAACTGTGGGGAGCTGAGGTCCGGCGACGTCCAGTTGGACTACCCACCACTTACCGTGCACTCGAGGATTAAAGGTATTGTGGAAGATTTCGTCGAGGTCTATGGACGCTTTTTACTTTGTGGGGTCGTGTTTTTAAAATTTGTGTATGTAAATATGAATGAACAAACCCGACGCGAAATGTCAAACCACGTCTCGAGATACGTTCTTTTATACGCCCACTGCTTTAATTCACAGTAACCGACTACTGCGCTCAAGAAAGTACGCCATGTAAGGAAAAAAAGTCGACACCGACATTGAATATTGCAAGCTAGATTTAATAGTGAAGTATATACTTTCGTTTTCGCGTAACCTACGTGATAAGTTAAGTTTCGTTTCTCCCTCGCAGCTTCATCTGACGTCTCATCATGGCCGACACGGAACAGAGCCAGTTTTCTCTGATGAGCCTGGAGGATGAGCTGACCTGCAGCATCTGTCTGAGTCCCTTTGACTGTCCGGTGACCATCCCCTGCGGACACAACTTCTGCCAGGGCTGCCTCCTCGCCACCTGGAAGGACACCTACAGCTGTCCTCAGTGTCGGACCCTCTTCGCCACCAAACCGGAGCTGAAGAAAAACACGGTCCTCAGCAGCGTCGTCCAGACCTTCAACCTGAGGTCGAACAGGAACGAGACCAGCCTGGTGGTGGAGGAGAGCAAGGCGGAGAAAGATGATGTGGTCCGCTGTGACACCTGTATGGAGGCAGAAGCGGCCCAGACCTGCCTCACCTGCATGGCCTCTTTCTGCGAGGAGCACCTGCGGCCTCACCGGGAAAACCCAACTTTCCGTGTCCACCAGCTGATTGAGCCTATCGGCGACCTGTTGGAGCGCATCTGCCCGGACCACCACAAGCTGATGGAGTTCTTCTGCAGCCAGCATGGCCGACCAATCTGCAGCTTATGTCTCCAGCAAGTCCACAAAGGCTGCACGTTCATATCACCTGAGGAGCAGAGGAGCCTGAAAGAGGTGTGTGTTTGTCAGTAACTTTAAAGGGGCAGTTTAAACAAATCAAGAATAAAAAAACTCACTTACCTCTTATACCTATATGTAGTATAGTTTTGGTGTTTTTTGCCCAGGTTGTGACATATCCACCTCTTGGACTTGGATAGAGCTCCTATAAAGCTTTGTCCAAGCTCCTGTAAAGTTTGTTATTACTCTCACAGGATCCTGTGCAGATAAAGACCACCATTCACTTTGAACTGTGTGTGTATCTGTCTGAATTAACTAAATCATCATATTCATCTGTTTGTAGTCTGACTTGAGAGGCAAGTTGAGTTTGCTGGATGGGAAGATGACCAAAAACGAGAATGTTGTCTCTCAGATGCAGGACCTGCAAAACAAGCTCAAGGTAATGCTCAACATTTGATGATTATTGTAATATTCACAAACATGGGAAAATGAGTGCATTTGTAGAAGAGGAGGCTGGGTTAAAATGAGAAATAAATGAGTTAAAAAAGACTCCTATATTTGACATGATTATTATTGCCTGATAATGTGGGAATTATTACTGTTACAGCTTCTTATTGGTGTGCACATTCAAACACAGGGATCCAAAAACCATTGAACTATTTATTGAGTGGGTAGATAGATGGATGAATCATTTTTAATACTGTTGATCTTCTAAGCTAAGGAAGGAAGGTATTTTTAAAGCCTTCACCAGGATCAGGTTTCAACTTTATCTCACAGGTAACTATGCTTAGTGGCTCCAGCACAGTGCATAATGTACCTTCATAAAATTCTGCAATACTCATAGGTAAGTATCAGCCAGCTCTAAAACATTACATCATGATTGGTGTGGTAGCATAGCCTTAAAAGAATTGAACAGAACACACCCAGCACTTATGTAACCTCCCCGTCACTAAACTCCTACTCTGTGCACAGGTGAATCTTTCCAACCACTCCTGGTCTAACAGAATTGACATTCAAGCATGACGCTCTTAAACCGTGTGATTCCTCTTCATTTTCAATCCATAACCATGAGTTTTTGTATTGTTTTTCAACGATGCTTCTGTCATTTTGTGTTGTTACTGATCTGTTGCCGGATCCTCTCATGATCCTCCCCTAGGACTCGGCAACCAACAGGAGGAAGGCGTTGGCCGCTGACTATCAGCAGATGCGGGAAATGTTGGCTCGAGATGAGCGAGATGCTCTGAATGCAGTTGATCGTGAGATGGAAAGTGGTCAGACCAAACTCAAAGGTCTCATGAAGAAGTTTACTGAGAACATTAATATTATGAGCAAAGCTAAAGAAGATATCCACAGTCTCCTGAGTCAGTCCCAGACTCTGGCCTTCCTACAGGTGAGACAGCTGTGATCAATTTGCATAGTGTCGCAGTTTTTATAGAAAATTGTTGTGGCCTAGATAAACTGATCACTGGTCGCTAAGGCACTTGGGGGGTCTTGTGTAAGCCACAAGCATGCCAGCCCATAACACGGCCAGATGTTATCAAACCGAATAAACCAGAACTGGCCAAAATCTGGCTTAGAGTTCATTTCTGTTCTGGTGTTTTTTTGTTTTTGTTTTATGTTTTAAGTTCAACCCAAGCCTGATGTCTTTATTAGAAAACCTGTTTATATACAGTATTTAATATTTAATTCTGGAAACCCTTAATTCACTGCTTATGCCAATGTAGTATTTACTATTCTTGAAAAATGTCCACACTAGGAATTGGATCTTATCTTCAAACCATGTTATAAATAAAGCTCAAGAACAATTCTCATTAAACTTTGAGGATAGAATTTATTTAATCTCTGCATATGCATCATCTAGGCTGTTGTTAATACATTTTTGCTCGATTAAAGAAAACAAATTGTATTCCTCTCCTCTCAGACTTCATTTGACCTGCCGGCAGCCGTTAACTTTGACCCTTACACTCCTCGAGTCAACCTGGACTCCAAGAAAGTGATAGCAACTCAAGCCTTTGCTGCTGCACTCAAGGAGCATCTGACAGAGATCTTCAAAGACCCTGTTGAGGCCAGACTACTCAAACTTAAACCAGGTACTTTTTTTTTTTTTGAAAATGTGATGTAAGAAGATGTATTATTAAATTATAATGTAGTCAATCATCACACTTTTCTTTTTGCAGAACTAAACACCAGCATTGTTGCGTCAGGTGAGATGGTGTCATGGGAATTACTGGACATTAAAGCAAAAGTTGACTTTAGTTTTGTGTTTTTGGACTAACAGTTTGAATTTCAGAGAAAATAAAATGTTTCCTTGTGTAATCATAATACCTGGGATCTTCAGGGCTGTAACTCAGCAGGTGGAGCAGATCGGCCACCAAATGCAGGGTTGGTGGTTCGATCTCCAGCTCCTCCTGTTCACATGTGGAAGTGTATATAAATCCAGTCCCTTCACTATTCACAGATGAAAAAGCAGTTCCTGCCTCAGGAAGTACCGGATCTAAGCAGGAATCTGGTATGTTCAGAACATATACCTATGCAACAAAATGCATGCCAGTGTGTATGACAAAAACATTTGTGGGTTTTTGTTTGTCAGTACTTGTGTGCGTTGTGCATGCTGAATTTCTGAAGTTAATAAGTCAATAAAATACCTTAATATGTCTTTGTCTAGCTTACATGCTCTTTGAGAGGGTTAAAAACGTCTTTGACTTGCATTTTGTAATGTGAATCAATCGAAATGTCTTCTCATTACATCGTCCGATTTCATAACTACCAGACCCTCAAAAGCAGAAAAGAAAGCCCAGGTCCCACAGTCCAGGAGGTCCACCCAACCTGCCACCCTTCCAGCCACAAGTGCCTCTTTATATGACACATCTGGGCCTTAATCTGCCCCCGTATTATCAGGGTAAGTCACCGGGCTCTTGTAAGTGGTCTTCCATGTAGGGCAGGCAGAAGACAAATAAGTAGGGGGAAAAAAGTAGAACATGGCAGACAAAATGCGAGGAATTGTCTAATAATTAACACATTTTTAATGAGTAGGTCCTTAATAATCCCATATTCAAGGACTCTCAGGAGGAGTCTTTACTTATTTGAACTGCTCAGTGGCAGATTCACTGTTAATCAGGAACAGCTCATGGAGAAAGAACATACTGAGGGATACAATATTAATATATCTTTAAGTAAAAATTAGCAGTACCTGTGACTCACAGCTCACTCACTCTTGGTGAGCTGCTTCCAGATCAACCAGTGAATGGCAGAAACTAGTAATGACTCGTTTATTAGTAATTAATTAATCATTAGTTATTCTTTTTACGCTGCAAATTGCTCATACTGAGTAGCTACCAAGTGGTCCCTTATTATCTCATTATAACCTTGCATTACTTACTATGAAGGGTTGTAGCTCATCATCCTTAATTCAGATCATCATCACTTAGAATAACCATGACTTAGATGACTGAGAACTTTCATCACTGTATTGTAAGATGTTGCAGATACTGGTGCATGCACAAGTTTTAGTTGATGCCCAATTTTGGCCCCTACTTTTGCTTATTTCAATTGCAGGGATGCAGTGGGCTACAGGGCAGCCAGAACCTCCCATGCTCCCCAGTCCAGGTTCCCAACTCCAAGCCAAAGGCCCAAAGAAGAAACCTCAAAGTAAGAAATGGTCAATTCTTGACTAATAGATTATTTATTATTATTTATTATTAACAATTTATGGCCAGTTTATACGGTACATCTGGCTGTAATCAGTGTTCTAATGCAATACATCCTCCATAAAGTCTGTTATGTTATGATTTTAAAAATGTCTTCATTCAACCTAATCATCATATGGGAGGCTACAGTTTTGGTGCTGCTAAATTGTAGTGTGTTATTGTGTGAAGTTTCCTATGCAGTGTGTTACTGCAACTGCCTTGTCATCGATAACAACTGAACATTGCCTTTATTTTCACTGAAGTTAAAAAGGCAATTTTATTTAAAACAAAAAAAACATTGTTTTTGTTGTTGTTGTTTTTTTGTTATTTTAGAACAGACCAAAAAAGCACCCCAGTCCACTGAGGCCAGTATGGGAAATAAGGACCAAGCCAAATCACTAGAGAACCTGATTAGTTTTGGAGCGAGCGACGAACCCAGAGGCTGTACTCCTGGAGCTGAATTACAGAAACCAGGTAGACACCATTTACCTTCCCCTGGAAAAAGTACTCCTCTGATTTAGAATTGTAAAATTTTTGGACTAATGATGGTTATTAACAGAATATATTGTATATCAAAATCTGTGCAGCTAAAGATATTTATACAGCGCACAATCCACAAAAGGTGTAAGTGTGTCTTTTGCGTCCCTTGGGATCAATTTGTCTCCGTCCTCCTCAACTTCTGCCATCTTTCCATCAAGTAACGTAACTCACTCAAGCTAACGCGTCTCCCCTGCAGCAGAGATGTTGTAGGCAAGGATTGGTCCATGATGTCACTGTCCCTCATTTCATGGAAATGCTTCTGTCGGCTCCACATACTCGGCCGTGTATAGCGGTGTTGTCACTGACTGACCCTTTTATTTCAGACCACGGCAGAAAGCTCCGCTGCGCTGAGCCTCAGAGGTGTTCATAAAAATGTAGCTTGTGTGGACGCTACAGCGCTACTTGGTCAATAAACGAGCCAAGCTAGTGAAAAGCTATTTCATTCAGAAAACAGCGACGCTACCACCACGCTACTGAGAAATGTAGTTAAACTAGTAACACTGCTACTTGTAGCGACGTTACTGCCCAACACTGGCTACGCACATAGCATATCGTACAAACTGTTGTTTTCTTGTCAATAACACAAACTCTGTGGACATAACTCACAGGGAATGCAAAGTATTTCCACACCAGTGATTTCAGAGAAGCAGGAGAGGGTTTGAGTTCTGTTGATTTGACTCTTATATCAGGTGTTGCCATGTTGTCTTTTCATTGGCTACAGCTTCAGGTTAGAGGAAGTAACTTGTTGCACTACAACATGGTGTGTGTGTGTGTGTGTTTTTTTTCCATCTTGGCATGCATGCCAGATGTGACACTAGGGGCATGGCTAAATCCTCATTTCCACTCTTTTTCTGCTTCAGTTATAGTTACTCTTGTGGTTTGCAGTTATTTAGTGACTTTGTACACAATTACAGTCTCCCATGCTGTTGCTACTGGATTGCTTTTTGTATCATGATGCAGCTAAAAAACAAAAGTACAATGATTCGACAAAAAATACAGGTCAAGTCTTCACGACTGATGATTCAAATCAGTTTGAGTTTTAGGGGACATCCTTACAAATGCCAGACATGTATTGACACAGCTTACTTTTATCATTTAAAAAATGCAGGTTTTCATACTAACATGCATCCTAAGCGACGAGAAAATGCACCTTGAAATTACTTGAATTTGACATGTTATGTAAAACTTGTAAAAATATGTTATTTTTCAAAAGCTTTTATTTGATATCCAAACTAAAAACTACTATTTGTCTTCTGTTGTAGAAACTTCACACATTCCACCAGACATAACATCTGCTGAGAAAAGAAGTGAACTATTGAAATGTAAGTATATGAGTGTAGCAGCTATATTTCCCTGTTAATGATGATGATAATAGCAACCATATTTTTTAAATTATAATTATTTTATTTTTGTCCGTAACAGATGGCACAGTGCTCACTTTAGACCCAAAGACGGCCCACAAACGCATCTCCCTGAGTGAGGGCTTCACTAAGGCCTCTGTGTCAGATGAGCACATGGACTACCCAGATTCCCCTGAACGCTTCGCTGTCTGCTCTCAGGTGCTCGCCTCGAAGGGTTTCTCCAGAGGGCGCCACTACTGGGAGGTTCGACTCAGCAGCAACAATTTCATTGGCATAGGCTTGGCTTACAGTAGCATTGACCGCAAAGGCCCCACCAGTCGGCTGGGCCGCAACGCCCAGTCCTGGTGTGTTGAGTGGTTCAACGTCAAGCTGTCCGCTTGGTATAACAGCAGTGAGACCGTGCTGATCAATCCCAATCCAAAGCGTGTAGGTGTGCTGTTGGATTGTGAGGAGGGCACAGCTACGTTCTATAATGTTGCAGACAGGGCATATCCCTTCCACTCCTTTGTGTTCCCCTTTGCTGAAGCGGTGTATCCAGCTTTCTGGATTTTCTCAAGTGGCTCTTCCATTACGTTGTGCAAACTGCAGGCGTGAGGAGCATATGCTCATAAATGGCATATGCAAGAGCACAAATACAAACAGTCAGCTTGCTGTTCTACCCTCTCTTATTAATAATGCAAAAGAAAGCCTTGCAAGTTGCATTTAGAAATTAAGTCTCGAATGGGTTTGAACAGTGAACACATATATCTATGCATACATATATATTCTGATTATACCCAATGTTTGAAGTGGAAAGCCAATGTTGTCTGTGCAGTTGCAACTGAATGGCATATTCATGGTATCAGATGAAACAATGAATGACTCAACTATTAGTGCTTATTACTGCTTGTATCGTTCTGTTAGGTTTGCTTAATACCAAGAAAATGAAGGAATAGATGGTGGTGGTTATTCTCAACAGTTACTGGCATCATGTATCTCATGTCCCTAACTGTTGTTAGTTGTGCTTTGTGTGATTTACAGCTGCTGACTGTGGTTAAGTGACCATAAAATTCTTCTTCTCAAAAAGGAGTAAAAGTCATTGTGACTCGCTTATATGTCAGTCACACACAATCAGTACTTAGAAACAAGTTAAATGTATTACACATGATATATTGCCTATGTAGAAGGAATAGAAAATGCTGTGTTTGATGGCATAATATGTAGTATACAGCAAGCAAGCAACAATTTAACCAACTATAATGGCAGTCAGTAAAGTACGTACCTGTATCAAGGCCCAGCAGCCCTATTTTGTACTCAGTTATAGATACCATCCACAACTTTGACACCTGATTTTGTTCATCAGTATCCATGTATTACACCTTGAGAAATTAATGAAATGTCAAAAAACACTCCATCTCAGAATGTTGAAAGTCCGTCCCTTCATCCAGATCCTGTATTCCTGTATTTAATATGTTCTATTCTTGGCAGAGGCCCACCCTCCATTCAAGTTTCACAAAAATCTATTCAGTAGTTTTTGTATAATCCTGCTGACAAACAAACCAACAGTGAAAAACATATCCTACTTGGCAGAGGTAAAAACTCAGATGGGCTGTCAACCAGTTAGTTTCAGCTGGGTGTCTTAATAGAATGAAGACAGGGAGGAGCGGTAGCTAGGGTTACTTGGGTTTGTTTCAGTTTTCAGAGATTTAATCTACTTTCTCATTTTCTATGCTCAGAACAGAATACACACACACACTGTTCAATTACAGTACAGCATATGTGTGTGTGCTGGTGGCTCTCCCATATTTATATGCGGACCATTTATACCACATTGTAGAATGGTTAGCAATACACCTGGATAGAGAATTGAATCAATCACATCACTCGCGAACATGTAATTATAACTGATAATATTGGAATGATTGTTTTGGTGTGTGTTTGAGGTTGAAGATATTTTGAAATGGGTTTTACATTCCCTATAGATTCCTTTGCGATGGGCTAGAAATGTATTTGTTGCGCAACGTGATTGGCTTTCCATTCTGCACAAGCAGTGTACCTTACAGACGTATGGAGGCTTCTAATTTTCATCTTGAGGATTTAATTGATATAAGCAATGTGAATCAATTGAATCACCCAGCTCATTTCTTCAACTTTTTGACTGATTAGAAAAGTGGTCATATGGACTCTGTTCTTATCAAGTTTTGACAGTCTCTTTTTCTTCCTCTTAACAATATACTCACGGCATTCTGCCTAGATTGGTGGAGTTTGAGCCAGGAAATATTATGAGGAGAAGGAAGGGATAACATGCAGCAGTAATCCTTGATCAGAACCTCAGATGTCATGCTTGCATGGACTGCCCCATAGAAATACAAAGCCATGCTATTTTATGTCAATGGCAGGCATTAGACAAGCTTAACAAGCCATCAGATGCTCTGCTGGCATTTTGTCAGGTGGTTGGATGGAAGTAGGATGCATAGTTTCACAGGGGTAAATTTTTTGTTGTTATACAAAGTTTACCCTGGCCTGTACGATGTGTTTGCTGAGGCGCGCTGGTGACATTAGTTACAGTGGCTCATTTCCTGCATTTGGCAACACTGGAGCACATTAGTGGTTGGTCAGTGTCCCTACTGGTCACTTTGATTTAGACTTACTACGAGTATGCTCATCTTGCAGGTGCTACATGATGTAATAAACTGCGGTTGTCAAGCAGTTTAGATCTGTCTACACAACATACAGTACATTAACAGTGAAGTTAACTTGGACACAGTTCTCTCTGTTTGTTCTGACAAAGGAAGCCTAAGTACTGACCTCATTGTATTTAATGAGTTTACAGCTGGGAACGGTTCAGACATTGTGACTGTTATGGTGAATTAATCCATTAACTGGCTGTTAGTGACATGCCAGTATTTAAAGGTGCAGCATATCACCACATGTAAAGTGTAAACCGGCATTGGGAAATCTACTGTTTTCACTTTGCCGTTGCATATCACAATGGAGAATTCTGGTTTGCGAAGCTCTGTGAACCTACTGAGAGCACTCCCAAACCATAATAAGTGTCTAATAACAGACAGACATTCTGTTGACACTGGTTTACTCTCACTACCAAACTTCATCTACACAATGGGTGTGTCATTGTGTAGCAGAAAAAAAGAAGATAACATATTTCCTGCAACATATGACATGAGTTCTGTTATGGCTTGTAACATATCCTCGATCAACCTCTGACTCCTGTGGCTCACAGATTATTTTGTTTTTTGTTGTTTTGCTGAGCTTAAACTGAAATATTGTTCATGGCTCTTGACATCTATGTGGTTCCCACTGCATGCGATTTGATGCTGATAAGCTCACATTAAACCAACCAAAATGTGTCATGCTTGCATGTGTGGTAGTTTTATTCAGTTTACCCAACAGGAGATGCATAGATTAACTATAAATATATCTGTGTGAATGCATATTTCTGTATTTGATGTAGTTCAATTAAAATCATGTTGTATTACACATTAAGCAATGATTGGTATCAATAAACATGTGCTTCTCTTTCAGACACTCTTCTTTTCTCTTTGTTAGAAGCTGTGAATCCAGAATTACACAGAGATTACACTGATATTGATCTATGGATGTTACTCATGTCGATCTACAGATACTATATTTATTTCTCAAAATGACTCTTTATTCTGATGAAGATTTAGAAAGTCTGTATTCCAAACCAGAACTCATTGCTCCAGTATCCTGAAATATTGTTTTTGAATATTGTTGTGAACAGTATTTGCCAGAGGTCTGACTTTGTTGAGGGATTCATACACACAAACACACACACAGTCATGAGTCATATTTACAGTAGTGAGCTGGTGGTATCTGCATGAGCACAAAGTATGTGGGGGTACAAGTAAAAAAACAAACATATATAGTATAACATTAGTAAATGTCCTGTATATAGAGATAGTACATGTCCGATGCCCTATATATGATAGGTGTGGCCTGAGGCTTTTATTTTAAAGGTGCAACTCAGGTGTGTTAAAAGGCACGCACAGTGACCATCAGGTGTGTGTAAACTCGGGCATCATACTTTTTGTTTCTGTAGCACCTGGCCGACAGAGATAAGGACACAACGTTTGTTGATATTTCTTTTTCTTTTTGTGGCTGATATTGAGTAACATTATCACGTGTTGGTGTAGTTGTACTTAGGTGGAGGGCGACTGTGTGTATGCTAGCAGGGATGCTCTGTTGGCGAGATGAACCTTCATTTTAGCCCTGTTAACAAGCAATTGCCATTCCTCAGCTTTTCTACATGGAGTATGAAGACATGCTGTACTGTAAGTGTGAACTGCATCTAAAGTACACATGAAGTGTATAGCCAGGTGCCAACATGTGCATTTCTCTGTATGGAACAGACCTCAGTGAGAAGGGTCGGAACTCGACAGCGCAGTTTTGATGAGTGTGATGCTCTTGCATTAGTGCCACATGTGAGGAAAACCAAAAGAGAACCAACGCTTCCTCTGGGAACTGAGGATATCAGCGCAGGCCGTGGTTAAATCAATCGGTCAGTATTTAAATCCCAAAGTGCACTGCATAACTCTTGCATTACAAAGATGAATGAATATTAGAGAGTGGTTTAGTGCCACTGAGATACCTTGTCCACCAAATTTCAGGCAGGTTAGTAATGAGTAAAACTCACACTTGGACTCATTCATTCATATATTCAAACAACTGGTATCTAATCAACCTGGTCACTACGGTATGACAGAGCGGAAACAACACCAGTTACTCCTGATTGAGTTTCAGTTGATTTTCATCATGGAGGTATGTTAAAATCTGCCAGACACCGATTGCCTCCACTGGTGGCAGGTGAGTGCCTCCCTGCTGGAGGAGCTGGAGAAATCCAGAGCTCTACATGTGGCTCAGCTGGACGAGCAGAAACACGAGAACGACACCTTTGTGGCTGCTCTGAAAAATGTTGAGCAGGAGTTGCAGGTTCATCGGGCTGATTGGCAGGAGTCAAAGACATCCCTCATTCAGGCCACAGAGGGTCTTAAGATGACTCTGTAAGAAAAGGAGCAGGAGTGGGATGAGAAAGGGCACTCCATGAAGTCCCAGCTGGAGGATCTCATGAGCATGAAGTCGGAAAAGTAGAAGTGGTTCCAAAAAGTATTTTTGTACATCCGGTTCCCTCCTCTGAAAGTCTACTTTTAAAAAAAAAAAAAAAAATGGTTTAGGTCTGTTGCCACCACAGGCCTGAGATATTTACAAATGTTTTTCTACAGCATAAAATAAGTAATTAAGTGTGCCACAATTGAATTATAAAGTGCTTACATGTCTCAGAAAACAGCGGTAGCCTTAATGAGACTGCAGAGGTTGTCGAGGACATTAAACATCATCACACTGAACACACTCATCTACTCACTAATCTGTCTTTGCAGGCCAACTGTAGTTACAAACTATTCTAACTTTAACATTACAACTTTGTAGATATTTTCAGTTTCAGAAAACGTACATAATTGTGTATTATCTGTGACGTTTAACTCATGCACACGGCTGGAGAAAGGTCTGGCTGCAATTCTCAATTCTCTCTGGCTTGTTTGCTTGTCTGTAAAAGCAGTTGGTGTCGTCTTGGATGGCGCTTGACCCAGGATGCAGTGATGGTGCCCCTGCAAACTGGTGTCAGGATTGGTCTGCACGGGGGGAGGCCAGCCTTGGCATTACAATGTCTAAATCTTTGCAAAAGCAAAGGTAACAGCTGCTATCTTATTTATGCTTACTGCAAGTGAACAGGTTAGAGAAACTCACCATTTTCAGCTTGTTGGTTGTGTGTTGTTGCTGTGTCATGTAGTGGTGGGGGTTTTTATAGTGACACAGACAGATAGTGGAAGGAAGGGATAATACATGTCCAATGATAGATTTCATACCAACAGTCTACATCCAGCTTGTCGGACTGTGAGACCAGGTGTGCTCAGTTGGTTGCAATTTGCAACCACACTGCTAGATGCCACTAAATCCCAAGTGTGATGTAGCATACGACACCAACAGCTGCTCTGATTTTCTGAATCCAGCCGTCTTGTCAACATGTTCATGTAATGTGCGCACCGGGCAGAGCGCATTCAGGCTTTCGTACTCCTGCGAGGAGAAAGGAGGAGGACAGAACACTGACAGCTCAATAGGGTGGCATGACAGTGCTGGGTTAAAAACCTTGGGCACAAACGCGGGGTTGGACTTCAGAAAAACCTTCAAAATCCCCGATTAGAAACTGCATGCATGTCGGGTTCACCGACAACGCATGTATGTCACTCACGCACTCGGCCGAAGCCAACGCGACTAGCAGAGCTGTTTTAAAGGAGAGAAATTTAAGCTCTACCTGATGCAAAGGCTCAAAAGGTGGGCGCGACAGTGCATCGGGCACCAAGGATAAATCCCACGGGGCAGCCAAGCTCCTTGACACTGGTCGAAGGCGCCTGGCTCCTTTCATAAACTGACAAACGAGAGGATGCTGACCTGCCGTCTTGTCCCCAAAGCCTACGTGACATGCCAATATAGCGGCTAAGTACACTTTGACAGTGGAGAAAGCCAACCCTTTGTCCAGCAGCTCCTGTAAGAATTACAGGGACAGGGCTCTGGAAAGCTATCACTCCTGTTTTGACGCACCAATCCTCGAATGCGCGCCACTTGCCATCATAAGCGCAGTGCGTCGAGGAGGCTCTGGTACTCTGAATAGTGGCAATGACGCTATGTGGGAGCCCAGTAATGGCCAAATTCCCCCTTTCACGGGCCAAGCCCATAGAGCCATGCGCTCCGGATGAGGATGAAAAATCTCTCCACGGCTGTCCATGCAGCAGCTGAAATATCTCCGCTAGCCAGTGTTTCCGGTCAGTCAGTGTTTTCTGCCATCGGGGAGCTATCAGGATGAGAGTCAGGCCCCTCTCCCACACTCTGGCGAGAGTAGGAGTTATCAGCTCTAATGGGGGAAAAGCGTACAGGAGGACACAAGGCCACTCGTGCGCCAAGGCGTCCAGCCCCAACGGAGCGCTCTGGCCCGTGAGTGAGTAAAACAGAGGACACTGAGCGTTCTCCTCTGATGCAAAGAGATCCACCTTCGCTTGGCCATATCTCCCCCAAATCTGAGCCACCACCTCGCTGTGGAGTTTCCAGTCCTTGTAGCGAGGGTTGCCCCTGGACAGCAGGTCTGCTCCCAGGTTCAGTACTCCCAGTATGTGGGTAAAAGCTATTATCAGTCTGTGTGCTAGCATGTGCAGGTGACTTGAACGCAGCCCTCCCTGTCTGTTGATATATGCCACTACCGTGGTATTGTCCGTTCTGACCAGAACATGCTGTCCTCTCACAAAGGGCAGAAAATGTTTCAGCGCCAGCAACACAGCCTGGAGTTCCAAGCCGTGGTTCAGCCACCTAGCTCTCTCTTGGGCGACCATCAGGGCCATGGCTCTTCAGTGAAGACTGAAAAAACTCGGCCTTTGATGGGAGAGCGGGGCTCGCTGCCGTCATGGTGGACTTGTTAGAAGGATGGAAGTGGGAGGTGAGCAGAGGCTCGACTGGAGGGAGGTGGGAGAAAACTTTCTCCTCCATATCAGCCCGGTCCAGCGCCGAGCCTCCCTGAACGAGGTTCTTGGCGGTAAGAGGATTGTTCCAGGACCGGGCTGCCTCTGCCATCCACTCCGGGAAGACCGAAAGGAACTGTCTGGTAGAGGATTTGACTTTGGGCAGCCTTTTTCCCTCATAACGAGACGTGGTGGCCTCTGTGAGGGTTTCTGGCCACGCGATGCCGAGCTTTGCAGCTGCTCTCTTGCAGACATCGTGCAGATCCGAGCCGGCGCGTGGGTTTGGTGACCCACTGCTTTGCAGCCGTCAAGGGAGTAAAGGAGCACTCCAGGTCCTCTTCATCATTGTCAGACCTGAGGCTAATGGACTCATCATCCGAGTCGAAAGCATCTCCCGCGATGTCACCGTGCTTCGCCATTAGGTAGGCTTCGGGGTCATCGTGCTCAGTTAGTGGAGCAATAGCATCGAGCTGTTCGCCCCAGCTAGCACCCGTAGGGATGCCATTTCCCCTCGAGGCTCTCCACTAACTCCTGTGACGGGGGGTTGGCTACCCCCATCATAGGGTCCGCTGTTGACAGGCTAGCTTGGCGTGCTAGTCTGCGTCGGCGGGTCTTAATGGACAGGCGTGCGCAATGCTCACAGGAGACCGGGGATGCTAGTGCGGTGTTGCAGCCCAAGGCACGCGGCACAAGCAGAGTGGGTGTCTGCCCCCGATATCTTGTTGCCACACGCACAAATCCTTGCCAGTAGCTTCACGTCTTCCATGGCAAGGGAAGGTACAAGCTCCGACGTACCGTTAGCTCCATAAGGGGTGGAAGCAGCTACTGTTTGGGGACAGTCTAGCCATTAACACTCAGATAGTTTTGCAGGTTCAGGTATCGTAGCCTTCGTCGACCGAGTGGTTAGCTCGCTCTGTGAACCACATTGCTAGTTCAGCTACACCTGCTGTCTGAGAGGTTGCTTCTGGGAGCGAGAAGAGGTTTAAGACTGAAGAGTTGACGTTATGTCTGGCTTTATAACGAGGAGGAAGTCCCTCCTCTTGGGAGCAGACATCACATCTGTCTGCCAGTCAAGACTGGCATAGTGGAAAATAGCTTCTGGGGACAAGCGTAGGAGGTGTGTCCCATAGTGAGATACCGAAACGAATGTTGAAAGAGAACCCGACATTATGTACATTCTTCTGGGTTTGTAACCAGGCGCAGGGAATAAACAGTCTTAATGTAAGTAATCAGAGTAAGTTTTATGTACCCTTTTTATTTAAAAAATTAAAAAAGACAACACATTTTTAAATTCCCACTTACATACACTGAACTTTCCAGTTTTATTCCTATCAAGGTACAAAAGACTGTTTGTTTTTTTTGTTTTTTTTTTTAGTGTTTTTTGTTTTTGTTTTTCTGATATATAAAGTGATTTAAGACACAAAAAAAAAAAAAAAAAAAGAGTGAGAGAGAGATCCAAAAGAGATCTCAGTGAAAGCTTTGGACTCATCACAAAAATGTTGAACCTGGCTTTTATCCAATGTCCCGATTACTGTTACGGTAACAATGGTGGTCATTCAAGTAAGAGACTGGTCAAGTTTCAAGGAGAGCTATTAACATTTTATCGTCTGTGTAAAAAGCGGACATTCATACGCACACGCGCACAGTACTGGCATCATCAGACGTCATGAATTATTAGTCAGCTACAGAGCTTCTGCTTTTTCACTGCCAGCTGCACAAATTAATCGCACAAAAGGTAGGCCTACGTCGGCGTAAAAGTAATTATGCTTTGTTTAATAACGTAGACATTCGTTCTAAGTACACAAACAATGTGTGTAATGGCTTTGGCATGTATTCCTGCCGCGCTGAGCCGTGTGCTGATGCTAATTATTACACAGAGCTGGCTCAAGGAGTGGCTGCGCTGCTACAGTCATATTGGAATTATGTGTTTATTCCTCAACTTTTCCCTTTTCGCGGTATTTCAATTCCACGGAGTAATGCCTTTCGTTCATGAAAAACAGAGAGTGACACGGAGGAAGGAAATAAAGTAAAGTTAAGTTTCGTTTCTCCCTCGCAGCTTCATCTGACGTCTCATCATGGCCGACACGGAACAGAGCCAGTTTTCTCTGATGAGCCTGGAGGATGAGCTGACCTGCAGCATCTGTCTGAGTCCCTTTGACTGTCCGGTGACCATCCCCTGCGGACACAACTTCTGCCAGGGCTGCCTCCTCAGCACCTGGACCGACACCTACAGCTGTCCTCAGTGTCGGACCCTCTTTGAGACCATACCGGAGCTGAAGAAAAACACGGTCCTCAGCAGCGTCGTCCAGACCTTCTGCTCGACCAGCCTGGTGGTGGAGGAGAGCAAGGCGGAGAAAGATGATGTGGTCCGCTGTGACACCTGTATGGAGGCAGAAGCGGCCCAGACCTGCCTCACCTGCATGGCCTCTTTCTGCGAGGAGCACCTGCGGCCTCACCGGGAAAACCCAACTTTCCGTGTCCACCAGCTGATTGAGCCCATCGGCAACCTGTCAGAGCACATCTGCGCGGACCACCACAAGCTGATGGAGTTCTTCTGCAGCCAGCATGGCCGACCAATCTGCAGCTTATGTCTCCAGCAAGTCCACAAAGGCTGCACGTTCATATCACCTGAGGAGCAGAGGAGCCTGAAAGAGGTGTGTGTTTGTCAGTGTTACACAAGTCTCCAGTCTGGCTATCAGATACACTGGATTAACTGGTATTATGGAAGGAATCATGTCAGATTTTAAACAAATGCTTTTTAGCGTTCTTGATACTTATGATAAATACAAGGATCATGGGGAAACAGCTTATCTGTTTTAGATGTATAGGTGCTGGTAGATTTATTTCTTACCTAAGTTGTTAATGGAGAGGCATCAGTGTGGACTATATTAAAAAGTAGCTACACCTTACATATTCAAGTGTGTTTACAGGTCTTGTGGAGGACAACTGCATATGTGGAAACAAATAAAGCCTTTTGTGGCTCCAGAGAAAGTGGCATGTAAACTGATACATTTCCTCCAGTGATGTCACTCAGTGAAGAAGATGCATTGTGGGTCATGTAGGCACAAGGTTTGGAAAAGGAAGAAGAACACATGGAATAACAAAAGGCAGTATCTCTGGTTCTGCTGTATTGATATTGATGATACGTATCAAACAACATGTCCTTAATAGATATATCAGACCTGTGAACACACTGTGATGTGTAAAATTGTGGGATTTTGCATGTAAAGCTGGAGTTGGTAATTCTGTTGAGAAGCCTGTGTTGTATTTATCATCCAGACAGCAATCAAATTATCAAATGCTTTGGGGAAAAAATCCACAGTATCTGTCAGAGACAGGGCTGTAATAACTTCATCCACTCAATTTTAGCGGCCCTAACCTATTGTATGGGCAGCCTACCTGTCTATCAACCTGTTCTTACCTGCGCTGACTCTGCCCTTCGCTCATTGCACCTGACCGGAGTCTATTCAAAACAGCTGTGGTGAGCATACTGTGCTCATTGTTTTATGGACAGCAGCTTGCACTGCCAAACAGAGCAAGAAAAGGAAGACCACACTCAAGAAGGCTACAAACAAAAACGAGTTGGATAGTTCAAGAGGTGATACGAGAGTCACTGTTGGAGTGGATGGTCAGAGATTTGATGACAACTGATGGAGTCGAAGGCCTGAAAACGGACGCCATGGGAGCTGTGTTTCTGTTGGACAGGTAATGAGCTGGTTTGTTTTGGTTGTCGGGAAATGTTTTATTACTCTGCATTATGTAGTCAACATGGCTAACAATTGCTCCTTATGTTGCTGTCTTATATATTCGCCCAACACGTACATCGTTTGCATTGTCAGTTTCTAACGATAGCTAGCTAGTTATGATAGACTACTGCCGTATGAAACATATTTAAATGTACCGTTACTGTTTACAAGCAGGCCAACGTTTACGCGTACTGTGGATATAATCCATGTAGCAGTGTTCACACCCTGGTCTGTTTGGACATTAGCCAGACGAGCTGTATGTGAGTGACGGACTAATTCTTATGTGCTACACATGTGAAAGGCCAAGACTACTGTTCAGAGATTACATATATCAGTGATTATAGTTTGCATTGTATTTGTAAGCAGATGGACATTTTACAAATATGCTGATGTAGCCAATTTTTTTTTGTCCTATACTTATGAGATGGAGGTCAGTTCACAGCAGAGCCATGTCCTGCTGTTTCTGATATTTCTGCAGAGTCTCTCTGACAGTTGAGTCTAACTTGATGCTGATAGCAACATGGATCAGACCACACCTATTCTAGTAATATGTATCCTTGATGGGTACATTTTATGTACACATATGTCCTTCTTTCATATCAAGTTGGTTTGCCATATGTGCATGAATGTGCTCCTTAGCAGCGATACACTACAAAAAGGAACAGCATCATTTCATTAGCTGCACCAGGAAAATGCTTCAAGTACTGGTCCTAGCAGTCACATGTTAGCCTGCTGCTCGAGGCCATTACATATTAATAGGACACTTTCTTTTTAAGAAAATAGACATTTCACTTCATGATCCGACTGTCAGCTGACCACAGTAGAATGTGGGGCACTCCAAGGTGTACAACAAAAAGTCCAGAAAGTAGAGCTTGTGCATGCTACTGTCAAAATGTGTTGTAAAAATAATAATTAAAAAAGTGACACTATATAAATTACTCTGAAAGTGACATTTTGCTATTCTTTCTACAGGACAGTCACTGCCAAAAGAGTAGAGGATTGCCACATCAGCAGCCTAACCTGTTGGCCAACTCTGATCTCTGTCAGTCAAGAAACCTCTGGACGTCCTTCCTGGTTATAGTTGTTTATGCTAATTGCACAGCACATATTCTAAACGATAAAAGGTTTATCATTTTTGTTATTTGTGTTCTAAAAAATGCAATAAACAAGATTCTTATGTAATTCAATTGGTTTTATTATTGGTGCATCATGTAAAGTAAAAACTGTAATGGGATGGTTGTTTATGCTGGGAATGTAAAGAAAAGGCTTTTATCATTTTCAAGACTTTATTCAAACAAGATTATGCAAAACAAGGAGTAAATACAGAACGACAAATAAATAGGTAGCAGACAAAGTTCCAGCACTCGATGTGATCACTCCAAACTTAGTCCTTGAACTCTTGCCTGTAAAGCAATAGATGAGCAACATGATCAGTGTTTTTCTGATAGCTATCAGTACTACCAGCAATGGCAATGTCAGTTGTTTGCATTCAGTGATAATATTAGGTGTTTACCCACAGCAGAATGAGACATGAGGTAGCTACTTGTAGATAGATGTGATGAAAACAATGCATTCACTCTTCCTCCTATCGCTTGTGAGGACTCCCGTCGGTGGTATTTGGCAGGCACCAGACTGTGAGACAGACAGTACGCCTTCACTGTTTGAGGGGAGTGGCTTTAGAGATAGGCTGGAGTGCAGAGGGCGGGGTTTACTGGACCGATACTTTCAAAATCTAGTCTCGGCCTGATGGTTTTTCCATCTTACCAACCCCAGCAACCATCGGCAAAGAAGTGATCTGTTTCCCAAACTTTTCCTTTAAGGTGGTTAGCAGCTTATTCTAATCTTAATGCTAAGATTGATAAATATAATTTACAATATTAAGGCATCAATGTACAATACAGTGAGTCATTTAAGACTCCTACTAGATCAGTGGTACTCAGATTAGGGAGCGGCCCCCTCTGGGGGGAGTGTTATTATTTGTACAGAATCTGGACCCAAATGCACGACTCAGACAACAGGTTATAACACGTAAATAACAAGTTTTTTAATGTTCAAACATGCAAACAAGTGCAAGGGAGAGGGATGTTGCGTTGTCCTGGGATCCAAACATGGCTTGTGAAGTCACCAGTGAGAGCGAGGGTGAGGGTATCGTGATGCGGCGTCCTGTGGCACGGTGCAGTGAGGTCTGTCTCTCCAGTGTACTCACACAGAGCGGAAACACAGGAGAGCAGGTGACTGGCGGGCCAGTCCTCAGGCAGGGAGGAAGCAAAACACGAGACTGCCATGCAAGCACAGCAATCTGAGACAAGGTGGAAAAAACACAGGAGTATTAGCCACACAAGCTAAACCACAGAGCACAGGGGCAAAAACAGAGAGGAGCCAGGACGCAAACAACCACATAGACTGAAGAAACGATCTGGTGACAAGCAGGAGGGAATCCAGAGGCTTTATAGAAGGTTGATTACTGGAGTGGATTCACCTGGTGCTGCCTGTGGAAGGAGACCTCGCCCACATGCACACACACAGAACAGACATGGGGAGAGACACAGGAGGAATAATACAGACAGGGAAATACAAAACACACACACACACAAGGGAGAAGGCAGGGCTGCCATGATGAGATCATGACAGGGGGCATCAGGGGGGCAGAGGGCTAGCACAGCCATGGTAAAAATATGGAGAGAGACTAAGTTGAATGAATGTGATTAATGTGTGGAAAATAAACATGATTTTGATGATGCTATTGGGCTGACCTTTATATTACTACCATAAAAGTTGCCTCCCTCATCATTAATGATAAAACTTGTAGGGTGAAGTCATTGTCTGTGTACAGAGACTGTGGTTTTTGTCTGTCTTGTAGACTGACCTCAGAGAGAAGTTGGGTTTGCTGGACATGAAGATTGAGAAGACTGAGACAGTTATGTTTCAAATTAATGACATGCAGAGTAAGCTGAAGGTATGTTTTACCTGTTAGATTTCCCCCCTTTCATAAGAATAGAACACAAATAAAGTGGTGACTCATTTACAAAAGAAGTCGTGATGGCAATTACATAATGTCGGTGTTTACATCTATTTGCTTATCCTTTACTGTATTTACTGTATCTGTGGCTACTGTCATGATCCTTGCCTAGGAAGCAGCTACCAAGAGGAAGACAGCATTTGCAGCTGTGTTTCAGCAGATGCGGGATATGTTGGCCCAAGAAGAGCGTGAGGCCCAACATGAGGTGGACCACGAGCTGGAGACGGGTCAGATGAAACTTCGTGATCTCATGAAGAGGTTAACTGAGAATACTGAGAACATGAGAAAAGCCAGAGAAGATATCAACGGTCTGCTGAGTCAATCCCAAACCCTAGCCTTTCTGCAGGTGAGATGAACATTGTCACAGATGGAAGAAGTAAGGGAGGGGGAAAAGGGTAATGAATGAAGGGTTAGCCTGAAGAGGAAAAGTTGTCCCAATATTGAATGCACTTGGAATATGTGTCTTTTAGGTTAGTTTAAACGGCCCCTCTTCATGCATTACTGAGACAACATGACTGAGGCAGAGAGAGAAATTGACCTGTATATTATTTGGGTGCATGCTATGTTTCAGCCACCAAAGAATTCAGATAAATATGAAACATTTTAACTACAGCTGCAGAAAGTAGTTAGTCAAGTAACAGGAAATAAATTTGCGATTTTCATTTTTCAAAACTGGCTGATACAGTTAATTAGATATTATTGGAGTAAAATGCAAAACATTTGGTAGTTGCAGATTTGTACATTTTTGGAATTCATGCTCCTCTCTAAATTATATGATTAAATGTCTTTGGGTTTGGACTGTTGGTCCACCAGCTTGGGCAGTTGGATATTATAACAGCTGTTTGTCTTTATTTTCAGGATATTTGATTAACAAAGTAATTAATTGAGAATTTATGTACATTTTTGCATCCCCTAGTGATGCTGCCAATCCCCACAACTATGACATCCCTGTCTTACATGACTTGGGTAAAAACACATCCCATTAATAAGTGCTTTCTTTCACTGGTTCCCCACAGGCTTCATTTGACTTGCCAAGGGCTACAAAGTTTGAGCCTCACACCCCTCGGATCAACCTGGACTCCAAGAAGGTGACAGCAACACAGGCCTTTGCTTCATCACTGAAGGACCATCTGACAGAGATCTTTAAACAGCCTGTTGAGGCCAGACTGGTCACACTTAACCCAGGTGAATATGCAGGAACATGTATAGTGAGAAATTTTACATGTGGAGATGTATCATGAAAGTATAATACAGCCAATCATCAAAGTGTTTCGCAGGACTTAATACAGGATATCTGCAGCTGCTAAGTTGGCTCTGAGTAGATCGATTATTTTCCTTGTGTAATCACTGTATCTGAGGCCTCTTGAAGACAGCTGTGGCTCAGCTGATCATCCACTAAAATGCAGGGATGGTGGTACAGTCTCCAGCTGCTGCTCAAATGTGGAAGTGTTCTTGAGGAAGACACAGAAACCAAATGGTAGCAATGTAGCTTGCTACCATTGTTGTGTATGTGTGCAAGGCAAACTGTAAAGCACTGTAAATGCATTTACCATTCACAGATGAAAGCGCAGCTCCTGTCTCAGGAAGTGCTGGATCACAGCTGGAATCTGGTATGTTTATGTCTATTAAAGTATTATTATAGCAGAAAAATACTGTTCAAGATGTGCTTTTAATGAAATACCTTCTTGTGTATGACAAAACACATTTGTATGTGTGCACACTTAATAATAATATACCACTGTAAATCTCTCAAGCACATGTGCATTCATAAGGATAATCATTTTGAATTAATTTCATTTCAGTTTGACTAGTATTTTGTAACACACACAGTTTTACACTGTGCTAACACTTAAAAGTACAAAATGTCTTCTCATACCAGCCTCTCTGTCTCAGAACAAGCAGATCCTCCAGAGCAGAGCAGACAGACCACATCCATCGGTCCTGGTTGTCCACCCATCCAGCCATTCTTCCAGCCAGTTCCCGTACCTGTTTATATTGGCCAACATGGAGGCTGGAGCACACCCCAGTATAGACAGGGCCAGGCACCAGGCTCTTACAAGGGACCTCCATTTAGACCAGGACAAAAGACAGGTAATATAGAAATCATCTTGATCAGGGTTTCCCCCAGAAAAATATATATAACCCACACACTTTATGTTAAGGATTGCTTTTTTACTACTGAACAACATTTATAACAGTGACTTTAGTAAAATAGATGTAAAATGGAACAATACAGCTGTTGAATACATAATCAACATTCATAATTTTTGTAGGTTGCTCCTTCATTAAATCCTAAAAATATGGTATATATATATATATATATATATATTTATATTCTGGGCACTAATGTGTAACTCGTCATAACCGCTCATGTACTGTATTTCCAGTTCAACATTTTCAAAGGTACGTACGTCAGCCCTTTTATAGGCTGTGATGAAAAGTTATGGGGAGCACATGATCTTTATCAAAATTTGAACACGTTTCCAAGAAGCTAAGGAGCTAACAAGGCAGCCAAACTCAGACCTTGCTTGTCTCATCCTTTTTGCTCATTTGTCTTGACGATTGAGCAGCACAGCTTAGTTGACAGTTAACAGTTGAACTGGTGTCCCTGGGCTCACTGGTCAGCTCTGAGCTATCCAGTCTCTTCGTCACCATTCGTCCCACAGTATGTCATGAATTTTCACTTGTTTATGAAAAATATAGTACCACTGGCATTGTAGAGTTGCTGCCTGAATCAGAACCAGGTTTCTACATGCTGTATGTACATGCACTGTAGTTTAATGAAAAGTCTTTAGTGACAGTTACAGAGCATAATCAGCTGTAATTTGTTGTTTTAGTAAAACAAATGTGTTTCATGTCAGTCAATGTGTGCTGCTGTTTTCATCTTTCCTCATACAGACAAGAAAAGTGATACGGGTCACCACTCCTCCCACAGTATGTCATTTACCTTTTTATATTCCTTTGCACACTGAAATCTGATTTTGATGACTGTTATCTTGTTGGTCATGCGCACAATTACCAGGCTTGGTCTATTGCTATTGATTGACTATTGATAGAACATCATCTTAATCACACCCTGTTTTTGTTTGTTGGAGGAATTAAGCTGTTCAAAGTTATAATTATCGGTCTCACATCATTTAACAGATTATTTGAATTTTCACTTGTGTATGAAAAATGTTGTACCACTGGCCTGTAAATGTGTGATCTGAATTTGAGTTGTGTTGTGTATTTGTACATGTGCTGTAGTTTGAGGTGTGGTTGTTTAACTAGAAATGTTGCCTTCCACTGAGTAAGATGTCACGAGTTTAGCTTGGCCAGTAATAACCATGTGTCACAGGTTTAGCAACTCCGTGAGTCAGCAGTGGACTCGAGTTCACAGGGAACTTGCCAACTAAAACATCGGTTTATTTACCTTTACTACCTGAATTATCTGTATGCCAAGATGTTAACTCTGGTTGCAGTTTGATAAGAGTTATTATTACAGAGAGTGTTCCACAAATCTGTTTGGCATGTTGCACTACTCTCATTCTGTGAAAGAACTACTTAAGAAAGCTTTTTGCATATTTTCTTTAGAGCAAGTCAAAAAGCCCCAGAGTGCTTCAGGCGGGAAAAAGCCAAGCGGAAAAGGATCCGACTCCACTAAGAAGGACAATCCTAAAAGCCATCCATCATCAGGAAAACCAGCTGGACCCCATCCACGGCCGCATAAAAACAAATAGATGCAGCAGCTGCTATATGTGCTTCTGGAGTCCTGATACAACAAGTCAATATAACACTCTGTATGCTATAAATGTAGAGACGGTCAGGTGGTCACATGATAGGGAGTTGCATAATGAAATTGCTTTATGTGCTTAGATAAATTCGGATGTGGTAGACATGGCTTGGAAATGCAATCCCAGATTGTTGTTTCTTAAGTATTCATCCAGGGCATGTGTTAAAGAAAGTTTGCATTTTGTCAGTTGTATGTTTTGTCTTTCTCTGATCCGTACACCGTGACCTTGCAGTCAAACTTGTATACTGTAGTTGGTGTAAATTCTGGTGCCACTTGGGTGTTTTACAGCTTTTAATGAGAATTTTAAACAACAGTAGCCGCTGTACACAACACTGCCTATGTATGCAAGTTCCTATACATCCCTGGTGCTGTGCATGGCCACAAAATACTAATTTGTGGCCACAAAGTAGATATAATGTGCGCACAAAATACTAATTAATAATATTAATATCATTCCTGGACAGTTAGGTAAGCAAATCAAGCGCACCTTCTCTAGAAACTGCAACAGCTTACATGATGATTTGATATTAGTTAAAGTTATTATTTAAAAAAATAATAGTTAACTTGTAGCACAGTTATTTTGATTGCTGAAAGTATTTTAGTAATTTAATAGCTCCCAGGTCATGTGACCCAGTGACTGCAAACCAATGATGAATTGTATTTCTAAATGGGATAAACAAGACACACATCTATTGATTACATGTTAACTGCATCTTCTATATCAAATTTATTATGAAATTTGATTTCCTTACGATAGCTTCCATATAATGTGACCCCGTGACTCCAAATCAATATCAAAATGTATCCATACATGGGCCACATGGGACACACTCTTTTTATTGGACTTTACTTGGCTTCATCTTTCTTTATATCAATATTTCCATCAAATTTCAGAAGCTATTAAATGAAATACTGAATTTTCACTGTCCCGTTCAGTAATACAGTTAGTTAAAGATTTTGAGCCACTGGGTCACATGACGTGGAAGCCACTGAAAAGAAATGCTGAATTTTCATTATATATATACAAATATTGATACAGAATAGGCGAATGTCTGTCGAAAATCCAACTTAAAACTAACTTCAGCCCATTAGAGTGTTGCTGATTTTGGGATTAGAATCAGTTTTTATACCTGAAACTGTACAACACAACTCAATGAAAACAGACACATGGTTTGTATAAGAAAATATTTATGGGAATGTCTTAAAATTCAAAGCATCGCTTCATTACATTCAATTCAATCAGAATAGTAATTGTTTTATTGTGAACAATTAGCTTGTTTTCTTCCAGACACAGTTTCTTTGTCTTGTCTTTTCTCTATAGCAGGGGTCATATAAGGCTTCCTTTTAGGATTGTGTTGCAGTCAAAATAATAATTATCAGGTTTTCTTTACATTCTTATCAGCCTTTAAGGTTCTCCTTTTTTTCTTACAGATATTTGACAACAATGAAGTAAGCTTATCAAATATATGAATTAATAAAAGCTTGTTGGTACACACAACACAGTAAATTGTCCTTGCCAAATTGACACTATATAAATACTGCTATGCATCTGCCAAGATTTAACAATAAACTGAATTATATGTTGGGAGTATTCAAAATAACATCACAATCATGTCCCTCCAACTAGTAACACAAGTAGGCTAAGTCTCTAGCCACACTAGCAACCTTATGAGGTTTAATAGTCATTACACTCAAAGGAACAAATTTGTTGACCACTTTGCTGTTAAATCCTTATCAGTGGTGGGGCTAATCATTTTGATGGTGTTCGAGAAAAAAGGCCAAGCCATGTAAATCAAAATTAAAGTGCATTGGCATTTTCAGTCTCTGGAATTACTGGTGATTTCAGTATTTTCTACCATTAAGTTAGCACACAAGCTAGGCAGTCGCCACTTTGTGTGCCGTTTAATGGGCACATGTCATACAGCGGGTTTATCTGAAAAGAGCTTTCAGCTGCTGCTGGAAGGGAAATGATGAGTGGTGAGACTCAACCGAAACAGAAAATGTGCAGGCGTAAAACCAAAATAGCACTCACAGATGCTAAAGCACCATGTAAAACTGAAGGGGAACTGTAAAGTTGGTGATTGTCTCTGGGTTCATTACTGCTAGTGATGCATTTCACATTACACACAGTAATTTTAATCAATGTTAAAGGGGCTCTGTGTAACAATTCCTAGCATTTTACATGTATTATCACTTTTCTATCGGCCTTATGTGGGCGGATTGTAACACTGACTTTATGGCACTCTTAAATGGCTGTCTAAGCGTCTCTCTGCTCCGCTAACAGAGCAACAGTAGCTAACAGTAGTTTAGAAATGGAGTCCACTAAAGTCCGGCTTCCAGTACTATACAGAAGTTCCACAGAGCCCCTTTAACATACAGATATTTATGAATTCAGTTTTAAGCTATTTTGCAAACATCTGTATTTAGGTCCAACTCTAACTTAAACTGACAGCTAGTATGTTAGTGTGCTGTCATGCACACAATCAGGATGTAATTTGTAGCATGGTAGCATTACGTTAAACAGTAGTTTCAGAAACACATGAGCAGACAAATAGGAGCATTTGATGAGAGCAAATTTGACCTTGTGGTGATGCTTGATAAACACTAAGGTTTAACAGAATCACCAGAGGCCAGATTGCACCACAATTCATCAAGCGGTTATCGAGGTCTTTTACCCAGAGACAGTTTTTGGAACTAGAGCCATGCAGCTAGTCGGGGTAAAAACCTGCGTTTGAAGTTACATTTCAGCAAATTCAGAGTGACACAACACACAAACTCTGGTAAACATGGACAAGGTAAAAGAACAGACAGGTGTCCTTGAGCAAGAACACATTCACCAAACACAGTGTGATGAAACCACTAGGCTCGGTAAACCTGCGAAAGAGCTGCATATTCCAAAAGCATAGGCATCACGCGGCTAAAAACTGATCCCTGTTCAGCCTTTTGAGTGGCAAGTTGGCTCCAGGTCTCAGAAAGCGTTGACTAACATTCTACAGACATTTCTGATATGGCTGTGAGCAACAGGCAAATTTTCTTACTCATTATGCAATAAACAGGACAACCTCAAATCGATTTCACCACAAGTAGGCAATTTGACAGAAACACAAATAAACATCATGTAGAGCACAGGACAGATCGAACCAACAAAACTAAACAGATCGATGTCTGCCGGACAAAACACAGAAAAGTAACATGCAGGATTGTGATAAATGGCAGAGGTCAGGGTAGAAAACAGAAAAATACTGTCTTAAGTCTGCCACCCTGTGGTGACCATTAAGTAAAACAAGGATGACTCTTAATAAGATAAAATAACAACATGGGACAGCTTAATCTCATCAGCAGTTATCACTATCGACAGCAACATCATAGGTCAACATTAAGGTGTCATGTATATCCTAAGCAGTGTAAGGTATATGTCAGTGTAAGTGCTAAAACAGTGCAGCACAAAATATGTAAACAAGAGGAAGTATGTAACGAAGAGGAAAAACAAAAGGTTTTACATGTAGACGAGCGAGTCCTCTGAATAGTTACTTGGCAGTAATGAACCAAAGTAAACAGTTGCCTGTTGCGCTCACAGGAGAGTTAAATATATTGTCAGGACTGTATCTTGGTACAATCTGAGTGTTTGGCGAGCCACTTGAGACAGTACATCATGGAGTGCATAAACCAGCACACATGTCCAGTGATTGACGACACATTGCAGTTTTAACCGAGCCTTTGCTCTATTCAGAGACCTTTTGGCCGACACGAATTTCAAAGCCTTATCTCAGGTGACGATGCAGGAGATACTGAAAATGATCAACATGCCAAAACAGATATCCTGTGCACTTCTGCACTCATTTAGAGTCCAAAAATGTGTGTGCTGTTTGTTTGTGCTCTTATTAGAGTGTTTAAAAGAAAAGTCACAAATGGGCAAAAACGCTTCACCTGAACCTTCAGCCGCTTCACATTCATTGTGACTCCTCCTGTATTTACTACTTCATCACCCCCCATTGATGGAGACATGGCTTTGAGGTTAACTGGTCAATTGAACCTGGGCAACTTGTTAAAAGTGGCTCACTGATACCTGCAGGGCTGCACTGGGCATTCACTGCAAATAAAATACAGTATAATAAATACAGTATAGTCAACTCTAGATTTCTATGGCACAAGGGATCAGTGCAAATAAACAGCAATCTTTCTCTAAAACATGTGTCTCCTCCTGACTGTCCCACCTGTGGAGAGGGAACTGCCTGAGCACTGGCTTATAATATTCGGGGAGTCTGGAAGGAAAAGATGCAAAAACAAAATGACAGCAGCCCAATTCACAACGGACCTTTCTAACCCCTCTGAAAACATGGGACATGATTTGAGGATAGAGTGTGTCCAAGGACCTCCAAGGAGGGCTAATGAGTGCAGCCACAAACAAGGGATTAATAAGAAACTGGGCTGCAGAATGAAGACAGAACCTTAGATGAGAAAAGCCTCAGATCACATGATGCCTGAGGTGGGTCACGCACGAGCCGAGGCTGGCCCCGGGGGCCTGGGTGAGTCTTGAGGGGTGGGGCTCTCTGTCTCCGAGGCGCTGGATTCGTCTTCGTCATCGTCCGTCTGCTCGGAGCTGTGGTACAGCATGAGGGCCTGGGTCTTGTGTGTGATGGTGATGGTGCAGGGACCCTGGGCCCACGGTTCCCCGTCCACCTGCATGGGCATCTTGGAGCTCTTGAGCACAAGCTGGAGAGAGAGGATGACACCAGATGCCTGGATATGAGATATAATTAGCGGGGGATATTTGTACCTGGTGCGCACTGATGTTGCTGTCTGAGTTACAGTACAGGTTGCTGCCAAACACCTGAACTTCTCTTTTCATATAATATTCTAGATGTCTTTAAAGCCTAAAATTGAGTATATAGTTAGTATTACAACATCCCAGAACACAAAGTGAAGTTTTTAAGTTGGTTAAAAACATAACTTTGTCCAAAACCAAAAGACAACAGCCGTTAAGTCCATCATTTCACACCTGCAATTAGAATGTGTCTCAAGTGACCACCTGTGATCAGATCACACTTCCCCACTCTATATGCACATTGACTCTGAAATCTTCTCTGAACTCAACAACTCAACAGTGAGGGAGTCTGGGGGGGTTTCTCCACAGGTGAGTTACCTACACTGGTTACTGTTTGCTGTGTTTGTAAAAACTAGACTTGTTTACTGTCAGTAAAATGTTGTCTTCTTTCATAAATGTTATGCTAATGTGAAATCAACAGAAACAGTGTGTTGATACAGCTGCTCTGTGGATTGATCCTCGCTGGATAGGGGAAAAAAAGTATATTTAACATGTTAAGAGTATACCCCTGAAAGAGTATATCATACAAGGCAAGGCCATTAAGGTGCTCTTGATACAAGAATGGATTCTTTGGTCTCTATGAATATATCTACAGACAGTTTTCAAAGTTTCATAAATCCTTGACTTTATGTCACATCAAACCTACACCCTTGGTTAGCAGCATTAATTCTATGACCTTGTATATAGCTATGCATGTTATTCAAATACCAGTAAATTGAGCTCCTCTTGTGCTTCCTGTGGTTGTCATGGTCACACAGGTGGCTGTGCCAAATACCCACGCAGGTGCACAACAGTCTCTCTCTCTCACGCTCTCTCGCACTCTCTCGCTCTCTCTCTCTCTCTCTCTCTCTCGCTCTCTCATTGCTATGTTTTTATCATTGTTCATCCTAAGGACAAAACACTCAGGCACAACACTTGACGGCCGACTCCTCAGGTCAAGACTCTGCAGTCCACTCACATCTGAAGGACAAACATCATTCCTTTGAGGACAACAATGTAACATCTTGACCAGAGACGACAGGTGGTTTTAGAGAGGAGTAAAGGAATCCATTTATGTCAAACAGGAACAACCGTCTTTGAACAGAGGAGGTGTTCTACGACATCACGTATCACCAGTAGGTGATTTGTTAATTCTTAACAGGGGAGCACCAGCCTACCCGACACACCTATGTACACCTCCCAGAGGACATTGTTGCAGAACACCTTAACCAGAACTGTGATATTTCTAATTCTACAGTTCCATTTAATCCAGTTGTCTTCCATCTCTCCCTACAACAATTGTCTTTTTATGACTGTATTAAAGTAATGAGTAAATATACCTTTAAATTGTATGCAGTGGACTGAGTTCATTCAGGCAGGGTTTATCATGTTTCTCACAGTTCACCACCAGCAGGGTCATCTTAAATTACATGACCCCTTGGAATATTTTACCATTTAAATTCCTTGAAGCACATTTAACATGGTGAAAATAGTAAAGCACGATCAATTTATCAGTAGGCTGATTTTATTGGCTGTTATTAGCCTATCACAGATATATCAATATCTTCGTATATATTGTCCAGTATGAAAACTCTATATTTGAAAAGTATAATGCAGAAAAACATGCTTGGGGTAATTTAAAATGGTTGTAATGACGTAGTTTGTCCAGCAGAGGGCGCTTCTACAGGGATAAAACAGCTGGTGTCAGGAAATGTAACAGCTACCTCAACTGTAAACAGCACAAAAAAGATAATTGCAAATATAACATAGCCACCATGTTCTGAAACGACACACTAAAAACACTCACAAAAAGGAACATTTTAGTTTTAGAACATAAATAACAAACTTTTGTTCAGCTGGTCATTTTTCTTGGCAGCTTGGTGCTGCTTCTGTCAAAAATAGACCAGGCATAGGGCGCCGTTTAGCTCAGCTGGTAGAGCAGGTGTCCCATGTACAGGAGCTTTGTCCTCGCTGCAGTGGCCCTGGGTTCAAGTCCCAGCCTGGGGCCCTTTGCCACGTGTCACACCCCCCCTCTCTCATCCTGTGTCCTATATATCTTCAGCTGTACTGAGCTGTACTTGTATAAAAAAAAAAAATAAACCAAAGCAGCCGTGCCCAGCTTGACTTTACTGTCTGTCGGAGCGGATTGCGACCGTATGTGATTTGTACAACAATATCTGCTACTAGCGGATGGAGAGAGTGATGGCAGGTTAACAAGGGGGATGCTTTTTGGTAATTTTGCTAACAAGGGGGATAGCACCCCCCCTCAAATTACCTACTACATATCACCCACCTACAATGCTGTACTAAGTCCTCTTCCCAGAAAGCTTAACAACATTCTACACCAGGGCTCACCTAGCCCTCACATCCCACATGAAGGCCAGTTGAGGTTTAAACGCCTGCAACTCCCCTCCACTTAGTTAGAACTGAAGAAGCCTTTTGGATGAGAAGTGAAACGTCTTCAAGAAACTGAAACACGTCCAGTGGCCTACGATCCAGCACTTACAATTACCATGACCTGGATGACTGAGAACCTTCATCAACATCTTTATTTCCTTTCAGTAAATCATTAGTTCGGGCAGTTTTAAGTGTTTTTAGTGGCTGGTTAATGTGGGCTTTTCTTTTCCAGAAGCTTACCATGTGAAGAACAAAATGAAGTGGTGTGAAAACAAAGTGTGTGAGAGCACATGTAGGGGCTGAGTAGTGCGTGCTTAATCAGATTAGTTTAAATTAGATCCTCATGTGCTGTGATGAGGCAGATGGCAGTGAAAACTAATTTGCCTCCCTCATTGTCTCTCCATCACTACTTATTGAGGTAAACAGGAAGCACTTAGGCTGAACAGTGTCTGTGTGTGTGTGTGTGTATGTGTGTGTGTGTGCGCCTCACCCTGACGGTGTGGGCCTGTCCCAGCCGCACAGGATTGGCCAGCTTGACCTGGATCTGAGCACAGTGGAAGGAGCCAAACACACCCAACACCTCCAGCAGACCATCATCCAGCCTGCAGGGTGAGACAGGAAACAACACTGCTGCTCACGTTGCTATGATAACTTGGAGCACTTGATATAAACACTTGAGCAAAAAAAGACGAGAGAGTGAACCATAACTACGTATGAGTTATGCTTACTTCTGTTTGGCAAATAGCATTTTTATAACAAACACATGATTCGGTGATGCAGTCTTACCGTGTGGGTGGGCAGGGCTCATCCCCCATACCCTCCCACAGTCTGCAGCCTCCACCCCAGTAGCCGATGTTACAAACAATGATGCCCTCCAGACTGGGCAGCGCCACCCTCTCACCATCCAATTCCAGCTGTGGTAGGGACACACACACACACACACACACACACACACACACACACACACACACACACACACACACACACACAGAGTATGAGCAGTTTGTCAATTGCTATATGGATAAAAAAAAAGAAGATTTCTGCCTCTGCGACATTCTCACAGAACAGAACTGACACATGCAGAAAGCAGTTCAACAAGAACATAGAAGATTGTCACAATACCAGAATTTTAAAATTTGATAGACAACCAGTACTACAAAAAACGATGCTCAATACCTTTTCCAATTTCTTTTTTAATTCATAACACAACTTAGTAAAACTATTACAGAACCTGGCAAGACAAATGTAATGGCATTTAATTTACAATAAAGCACAAATTCCAGATAAAAAATTGACAAATATACGGGTGTATATGAAATATGGAGTAGAAGCAGCTGTCAGCTAGCTTAGCTTACCATATAAAGACTGAAAGAGAGGACATAGCTTGCCCAGCTATTGGCTAAGTTCTAAAATACTTCTACCCGCCTTTCTTCACTTCAACAATTAACATGTTTTATGTTGGTTGTTTAATTCTTACACAAAACAGAAGCAAAAAAAAGTGTTGGTTGTGGTGGTTATTCTTTATACCTCAGAAAGAGCTCCAATCTCCTGATAACTCTTATCTCAAAGTAAAATCCAGCAAAATAATATTTTTTATCACCACAAAAGGTAAATTTCATTGAGAAGCAAGTTCAGACATAATATAAAAACTCTGCCAACAGCACCAGGTGAGTGATTTTCAGCAAGAATATCAGTGAAACAGTGAAACTGTACCTCAATCCTCTTATCCAGATCCTTACATTCCTGCACTAAACAATCTTTGGTGCCATACAGGAAATAAACAGCCTGGGGGGGGAGAATAAAACATAATGAGGAAACAGACAGCTAGCACATTCAGAGGACCTCAGTGTTAGTATTCAAATGAAGCCAACGTGTGCACATGATTCAATTGGAGCGGTTCAAACCTTGTTGATGATGCGGCTGGAGAAGAAGGAGGGGGTTTTCTCGCGGTGGGTGTGAAAGTTGAGCGCCATCAGAGCGTCCGGCCCCACAGAGAAGTAGTTGTTCATGGACAGAACCTGCAGAAGCGTGTGCAGTCAAGTGTGGAAATACTGTTTTATATGTACTCAAACTGTAAGTGTGTCAGTCAGCCCAAACCCACAACACACAAAGCCTGAATAACAGCGTATGTGCGAGTACAGCTGAGACGCCATATTGATAAAAGGAATTCAAAACTGGAGTTTAACTCACCTTTGGTTTACGAAAGTAGAGGCCTTTTGAAGCCACCTGCACTTTCCACCTGAGAATGATTATGTAGATTATCAGCAAGAACAAAAGGAATGCAAACAGTGCCGTGGATAAGACTTTATAAAAGCAGAGGTCAGGGGCCCGAGATGGCAGGATACAACCCACTTTTCTTAGAAAAGCTGAACCAAACAGCGAAAAAGACAGTTTCTAAAACTGTGCCATTTTCTTTCAGTTGGTTAGCAGTTAATTATGTTTTCTACAAATTCCATTCCCAACGGTCTGATGCCGCTTCCACACTGACATGAATATAATTACATACAATTCTGGTGGTGGTGACATTTGTTTTCTGAGGTGCTGCAGCAGTGCATTGTATCAGAAAAAGAAATAATACATAAATAATGTGTTTGTTTTGAAGCATTAAATCATTTTTGTGTAAACACCCCGAATTAAAGTATGAACCTTAATATAAGCATGGCATGGGGTCTTAAGACTTTTTTAGACCTTTTAATACAAGTTATTTAATCACAAATGACCTCTTCCACAGCTTCTAGACTGAATACTAACTTGTAAGACTAACAACACAATGAATGAGCTGGTGAGATGATGTACTGTGGAAGACTCGTTCCCTAAGAAAAGACTGAAAACAGACAGTGTTAGGGCCCACCTGTCCATTTTAACCACTTCCGCATCAAGGATGTTGCGGAGTACCTGTTCCACAGGGATCTCTCCGGCATACCCGGCACCCCAGCCCAAAGTGTTGGAAAGGTCATTTCCTGTCCCCAGGGGTAGGATGGTCACCCTTGGTATAAACTGGTCTTGGCCCTGACAGGAAAACGTTAAGAGCTACAGGTTGTTAACTTGGCACAGAGAGGTGGTGGCACAGAAAGAAAGAGGGAAGCAGTGTTACACTGTGAGGCTTAGAAAAGATTGAAGACAGCCCCATTTTACCTTCAGCTTCATGCTGTCAATGGCATCCAGCACCCAGCCCACTGTGCCGTCACCCCCACACACAAGCACCCGGACACTACCAGGCGGCAGCAGGGTGCACAGCTGGAGGGCTTTGGAGGGGGCCAGCTCAGACAGGTCAAACACCTGGAGGAGAGACGAGAGACACTCCGAGTCATGTTCTGTGCAGATAGTAAACTCTGCGCTTACCGCAAAACAGATGACAACTACAGTGAGCATTAAAGGATGATTTCATGTAAATAAGTGGAGGAAGAGAAGCTGCAGAACTGACCTGCACAGGATTCAGAATGGTGCGGAATTCTCCCAGCAGAGCCTCCCCCATGTTGTTGCCGCTGCGCGTGTTAGCCAAGACCAAAACCGGAGTCCAGCCACTGCCACAGGAAGACGCCAGCTACAGAAACACACACACACACACATCAGGATTACTTAAAACACATCTGGGACGCTGCTTAAACCCAGTCCATCGTGCACCGCGGTCATATCCTCAGCACCTTGCTGTACTCTTCCGGGTGTCTGCGGCGGAGCTTGTTGACGTGGTGGAGGTAGTGAGGAGGGATGATGAGGCTGTGGAACTCGCCCAGGTCACACTGGTCTGCATCTGCCAGGCTGTGCATGCAGTCATCGTGCACTGTGGTCTGACACCACACACACCTGGAGGACGGACAGAGGCACGCAAACCTATTAGAAAAGCGATTTAAAAAAACAACAACAACAACACAAAAGTAGTTCCAAGCAGCAAGACTCTGACAAGCTGCAGGGGAGCTGGTCTGTCACTGACCTCTGACCTCTGACCTGGGACGCTGTCATCATTAGCATTAGCAAAGCAGTATGAGATCATGCCAGCTAGTGCCGCGCGCCATGCCAAAGATCAGCAGCGGTCCATTAGAGCAAATTAAAGACGGATTACACTGTATGACGTTATGGCCCATTATGATATTGAAGGGTAAAGCAGGGGGCTTTCATGCATTAAAGCATCTACGAGCCAGAGTCACACCATGGAGTGCTTTCTGGGTGCAAAAGCAGGAAAAAAACAACAACAACAAAAAAACACTTCATTAGAGCGCGCGCACACACACACACACACACACACACACACACACACACACACACGCAGCTGCACATCTGCAGCACCTGTGGCCCCGCCCACGCTACCTGAGGTCGCAGAGCTTGGGCTGGGTCCCGCACTGCTGTTTGCACACTGCGCAGTAGCTGGCGAGGGGCACGTTTCCGCGGACCCAGCGGTGCCCCATGGCTCCGTCGGGGCTGGAGGGGGCCATGATCTCCTTGCACGACAGGCCCCGGTCGGCCCGGCGCAGGCACTGCTCGTCCGCGCACACCCCGCAGCAGTCGCAGAAAGCCCCCTGGAGGATGTGCTGGGAGCAGACGCAGCAGTAGGTGGGCTTGTTGAACAGGTCCGTGTAGTGCCAGCCGTGCTTGCTCTTGCGAAAGAAGTCCTTCATGTGCGTTTTCCGCTTGGAGCGCTGGGCGCTGCACCACAGGGTGATGATGACCGGGACGACGACGGCCAGAGAGGTCCAGAACAGGAGCGTCCACTCCTCCCGGGAGCCGCAGTCGTCCTGCACCTCGTCCCCCTCCTCGTACATCGCTGCTTGACGGCGGAGGAGCGCTGGGTGATGTTAACGGGCGGAAACCAGCACGGAGAAGGTTTACGTGAGGAACAGAGAGCGGAGACTGCACACACGCGGCGCTTTCCCTGCGACACTCATGACCACGCACACCAGCCGGGCCCTGGCACCGAGTTCAGCTTAAATCCAAACAGTTAGTGTCCAACTAGCTGTAAACAAGAAGACAACGATGTGACGTTGGACCAATGAGCTACCCCGCTACCTTAGCTTCCCCAGAGAGTGTTGCAGTGTCAAGATAACTCCGTCCGCCAACAGCGAGAGCGCGCATGCGTACAAGTCTGAGTCCTCGTGCATACAACCGGAGGAGGGAGGGGGATTCATCTCCTTTTAATCCCTTTACATAAGTCTAATGATTAGTCATACCACGCTGTTATAAAGCATACTCCATCATACATAAGCCTTACATTCACAATTGTATTATTTATTATTTATTATTATTGTTTACAGAGGTGTTAGACTCTAAATGTATCCGACTGAGAGCACTGAAAGGATGTTTCGCTGAATGGCCTCTGTCAGTGGTGGGGGAAGTACTCACACCCGTTATTAAAGGAAAACTAATAACGCAACAATGTAAATAAATAAATAAATATACTCCAGAAGTTGTGAAATTTCTGCGTTCAATCCCCTCACATATGGCTAAAAGAAAAAGCAGCACAAAGACAAAGTAAGTACAGCTAAAGTATAAATAAATAAAGTAAGGTATAGAATAATATATATGTATACTGGTATAATATATATATATATATCAGCTCTAACTGTGTACACCCAGATATCATATGATTATGTAATTACATCATATTTATAATGTACAGCTTGCTTATAATATGTTTGTATGTTTCTATAATGTCATACAGTTTATTGAATTGTGTACTAGTAACTATCTAGGTATTGATATGGAAATGTACTAGTATAAAAAAAAACATAACATTGTCTCTATGACTGGTGTATTATTTTATAGTACATTATTAGATTGTTAAAAGAGATGCATCAGTGCATAAGCAGAATTTCAATCCTATGATTATAGGAGAGGAATAGAAGACAGATGTGAAGTGCTACACAAATCCCAACCCATCACTTCACTTAAGTGGAAGTGCTAACAATTCATAGACATCTGAACCTGTGATAAGGGGCCCCAAGTAGATGCCTTTTGAGGTGTATTTTATGGCTTTTAACATTTAAAGAAATCTCCATGTGCAAGCTGCAACTGTCCAATAAATCAAGTGATGTCAAAATCACAATATTTTGCTTTAAAATGTAATGGGGTATAAGTTTAAAATAGCAGAAAATGACTAAAGTACAAACTTTGCTCTACTTCAGAATTGTAATCACAGTAAATCTACCATTATACAAATGCATCACTTGACTTGGCTAACAGACACAGCCACAGTACAAAGTGTTCTGTAACAACAACTAAAGTTATTTCCTGTTTGCCTGATGACATTTAAGCGCATAAGAAATACAACACCATTTGTATTTCATTTTTTCTATCATCTCTGATCCTGAGCGCCTGACGTGAGTACTGTCGCTCTTCAGCACGCATGCGCGCTGTTTACTGTGGCCTTAGAGCGTGTTAGATAATCATAGAGACAGAAAAATGGCTCTTTATGCCCCAGGAATTAATCAAACAGTATCACTGAAGTCCGCACAGTGCTGGAGACACACGGGTAATGCACACGGAGCAGCCAGAAGCGGAACCGGAAACGATGACGCACAATGACGTGGTCCCTGGGACGTCACTGGCAATGCTCCAATCCAGCAGTGAAATAGATAGATAAAAGAAAAAGAAACAAAGCATGATACTTACAAAGATAGGTGAGCAAACACAACATATATAACACACAAATGACCTTGATCTCTATTTTAGATGTAGATAAGAGATATAAGTCTTCTACTTGGGAAATGTGAGCAGAGGACAGTGCAAAGGAAATAACACACAAAACACAATCAAACAACTAACAACCATGATGTATATGACAGACAAAATAAAGTGACTCATAAATAAGATTGGTCTGGTCATTAACAAGAACAGGGGCCTGCCTGCAATTAAAACCATCTTATCAACCAGGCTCATAGTATGGGAGGACAAGACAGTTACCCACCTCACCAAGACCTGTCAGCGTCTTCACACACACATCACGTTCACACACCGTCACCCAGATTTAAAATATAATAATACAAACACAGAAAAGGCTCTGCTTCTTCATGAAACTTAATAGAAAGAATCCTGACTGGAAACATCCCAAACTGCCATGGTATGTGTACAGCCCGGGACAGGAAGACTCTACCGCAGGTGATAAGAACCGCTCAGATCATCACTGGTGCCCATGAGTATCAGAGATAGAGTGAAGTGAGATGTCTGCCAAGGGCCCAAAGGATACTAAAAGACAACACCCACCCAGCCACAGTGTGTTCACCCTGCTGCCACCTGACAGCAGATACAGAAGTACCACCAGACTACAGAGCAGCTTCACTCCTCAGGCTGAGACTCATGAACTCTTCATCATCAACACTCCACCATAGTTGTTTTTCTTGCTTAGCATAAACAAAATTACATCTTTAAAGTCGATCACATAAACATATCTCTTCTAAAACATTCAAATACCAAGAAACATTTTATATAATACCAGACCATTTCACAGAGTTCATCACTGTGTTTATTGAAATAATTAAAACAGCCTGAAAGCCCACCAGGTTCCTAGATGACTGTCTGCATCGCCATCTAGTGGACAACCCTTTTACTGGCCTAAAGACATCTCCCACAGAAGGTGCTTTCAATTGCTCCTCCACAGCCCTTATACAACTGTAAAGGTGTTATATGAGTTGATATAAATCAGATTTCTACCGAAGTTAACGTATCATCACAGATGGTGGTTCACTGTGAGCATCAATGACGTCCAACCCTGGGGACAGCTTTGTCACCCTGATGACATCTGGCATCACAGCAGCTTCTCTCCTCAGGCTGTGAGACCCCTGAACTCATCCACCCACCTAGAGTTAATTATTTTCATGTTTGTTATCGATTCATCTATTTTCTACCATGTTTGTGTATACTACAACTATCATTTATAGTATAATCCTGCATGTGTAGTGATAAGTCAATGGAATGTTGGCTGTCTTCAGTAATATGAGCAGGTATGTGACAGTTGTGGGTGACGTGCAGGAGGAGGAGGAGTGTTTCCCCCTTCAGCCCCTCCGGACTCTGGTCAGGACCCCAGAACAGGGAAGACTCAGGCAGGAAAAAGGTGAAGAACATGAAGAGCCCGGTGGTGTTGTTGTTGTGCCTGGTCCTGCTGACGATCTACACAGGTAGGAAACTCTCCGGCATTCACCTGAGGAGAGCAGTAGCCTGTCACATTCAATTATGGGGTGATCTCTGAATCAAAATAATACTTTCCTTCCCTGGCTTCAGGCCAGTGAAGGACAGAGCAGAAAAAGGATGATGTTATTTTGGATAGTTTTGTTTGGATTCAATGCATCTTTCTTGAATATAATTTGATGCTGAATCAAGAAAGTGAAATTATGTTGCATACAGTGTTTTTTCCCTTGGCACCAGCTGTTTGATTTACATGTACAACTGACTGAATTTCAGCATGCATTCTTGCTCTGAACACAAATGAAACTGCACAAATCCTCACTACAGTTTTTTCTTAATGAGATAGCCGAGAATGTTTTGCCACGTCGCTGTTAGGGCCCAGGGAGCAGCAGCAGCAGCAGCAGCAGCAGCAGCAGCAGCAGCAGCAGCAGCAGCAGCAGCTCAGGCCTTGTGTTGACAGAGCTGGGTTCATTCACAGCAGCTCCCTCTGGCAGGAGAGGGAGAGAGAGCCAGCCTGGCTGCCTGCTGGGGTCACGTGCTGCATGGGCCCGACTCCCTGGGGAGTGAGGAGGATGAATGGGCACTTTGTTACCTTTCCACCAAGTCCCCTGCCTCCCAAAGCAGCCCTGGGTTAGAGAGAGGGAGACAGTGTGTGTGTGTGTGTGTGTGTGTGTGTGTGTGTGTGTGTGTGTGTGTAAGCAGCTCCCCCGGGGCTCGCGCTGGCGAATAAACAGCCTCACATGGACAAGCCAAACAGATCAGGTCAGCCACAGCTCACTAGCAGCAGATAGTGGTGAGAGGTTGATTCATGGTTCTGAACACAAGCTTTCACTGAGAGGAATGTTGTGACCCTGATTAGCCCATACCCAGCCAGCAAGAAAACAGCTGTTGTGGTCATAGAAAAAACAAAATAACTCAGACTCGACCCGGAGAGGACGGTCTCGGTTCCAGAGTCTTGTGGACAGAGGAAGTCAAACGGAGGAAACTGCTAACACACTCACATCTACAACACAAGAACAGTCTTCTATCGGTGCTGTTTGCCAATGTATTGATTCTTGTTTTTCCCAGTACCAGTAGAAAAAAAAATGGATGTGTGTGTCACAAGACATCAGAGTAAACATTTCATCACCTTTCTCCCTGGCTCAGATGCCAACCCTATCATCAAGGAGAGCTTCGCTAAGCAGCTGCTCCGAAGCAAGAGGCAGGAGCGACCATTGAAGGCTGGCCACCCCGATGAGCCAATGAGGGTAAGGTTCATTCAGAGCAAAGAGCACAGACACATTATAGACACACACACTGACTAATGACTATTGATCACGCTGAGGTCTGTGGCTGTTGGGTAACACCATTTTAACCTTATTCAGTATTGATAAGCACCATATGAACAATGAATTCTAACACTGTGATGCAGCACTGTGTTCCTCATATGAAGCATCCATTACTGCTGCATCAATCATTAATGAATGCTCTATAACACACATGAAATAATTCATAGTGAGTTATAAAACATGTCTTAAACATTTATACACACAGGTGGGCTTAAACTGGTTTAATTGTATTCTGAACTAATGCAGAGATATCTTTTAAGAAATTGAAACGAATTGAATAAATTAAATACGTAGATTGCATCTATTTAAAATGAATCAATCGAACCCTTTACAAAGATTACATTCATAAAGTGTTTTATATTCCACTGCTTGAAAATGCTAAATAGGGTTTTTACATCAGTGTCTGCTTGCTGTGGCTGCTGAGAAGGGCCCTGCAAATATAAACCAGGTGAAACAGGATGACATTATGTTGGCCTTTATTTGTATATTTAGTCTTTAAAATTAATAGATGAATCGATTTTTTTTCTTTTTTCTTTGTAGGTAGGATGAAATTCCTACCTAAAAATTACAAAGCGCACCTTGCAAAACATAAATCAGACAAAGACGTTTGAACCAATGATATCAATGACAAATAGATAGAACCATAAATCAATTGATAAATAAATAAATAATCACAAAAAGCCAACTAGTGAGAGCTTGTGCATGAAAGTCCTTTGATAGATATTACTTAATACATATATCATTTATCATTTAAATCCATCCATCCATCCATCCATTATCTGTACACATTATATGTACGCCGCTTAATCCTCTGCAGGGTCGCGGGGGGGCTGGAGCCTATCCCAGCTGACTTAGGGCGAAGGCAGGGGACACCCTGGACAGGTCGCCAGTCTATCACAGGGCTATTTATCATTTAAATCCTGATTTCAAATCAATTAGATGTCTACTATCCACTGCATCCACTCACCGATGTGCAGGCCTAAATATGTTTCCCCCATGTTGTTAAGCTCCACTCATATCTGTAATTTCACTTTGAGCTGTCGTATGCTGATTGTGGTGCTGATTGTGTTGTAACGCAGTCATTCTGAGGCAGAGAATGTGACAGCTTTGAGTCACTCCTCTGGCTCAGTGACCCCCCTGGAACATTCAGATTCACTTGTGCAAATGTTGGCAGCAAGCCATACATTTATCAGCTTTCCTGTGCTGCTTCTTTTTTTAAATGCATGTTTCACCTCCACTTATTTGACCTTATTACTCCCCCATGCAGGAGCACATGCTTCACATGCAGGCTCTGGATCAGCGGGCCCAGGAGACCAACATGGAGAACTGGCTGAACCCCCACTGCCCCCCTCGCTGTGACAGGAACTACGGACACCCCGTCTGATGATGGTGAAGACAGAAGTCACCACAAGTTTCCACTTTCATTTCAAAACCCCAAATGCATACTGTACATGAATACAACCCTCTGCACATACAAAGCCCCATAATCTGACTCCAATCCTTTCTTTTTCAGAATGACACAAATGTTTGGAATGACAGACTGCTTATCAATTCACAACTGATGTCACCTTTTTTTCATTTTTAAAAGGACACAAACGGTTGCTGCTGCAGGGCCTCAGTAAAGTTCATCTCCATCTGAATTTCTGAACCTTGTCTTTTTTTGGCCTTTGCACTTTGAGTTATGTCTTTTGATGTTGGTATTTTCTCATGGCCAGCCTGTTATTTCTCTTCCTGTCTTCTGTGATCTTATCGCATCAGCACAGCAGGAAACCTCAGAAACCTGCCAAAGCACTGTCAGAGTCAGGCTCATACAATGTCATATTCTTAACCCTGTCACATGTCTCATTCAAGTCCTCTCAAACTGGTTTAAAATCAGCTGTATTTCCTTCCTAACAGACACGAACAGTTAGACAACAGCTTCCTGTTTGAGTAGAAAAAGAAGAGATATGGTGAAAACAACAGGGTGACTATTTCAAAACTTGAATATTAGCTTTTGGAAGGTTACACAATCAAGCCTTATTTTAGAAAATACATAAATAAAACATTCATCATCACACACTGGTCTTGTTTGACTGTCACTCTGTCACACTTTACATATGTCTCCACCTGTTGTGAATGGTGCTGAAATGTATCACATGTGTAATATCCAGATAACGCTTGAGGTTTGAACCGCTTTTCCCTGCTTTTTTCTTCACAGAAGAAAGACCAGGAGGGACAGCAGCACGGACTCAACAGCAGCAACAATGAAAAATCTTGAAGGAAAAAAATCCTTTCTTTCTTTCTTTCTTTCTTTCTTTCTTTCCCTAAATATGACCATGTGAAGCAGGTTGAATAAACGGTCATGCATATAATCTCACTGTACTACAGCTGTGAATTTAAACCTGCAATTGTCAGTATTACTGCATTAATATTCCTGACTGTGCATCATGTATGGTCACAGAGTGGAGTGTATTGATAGTGCGTATAATCCCGAATAAATCCAAATGCATGAGTGCTCAGTGGTTGTGTTAAATTATTCCTGCAAGAGGAGGAGGAGCGACTCAGTCCCGTTCTGTTGTCAGAGCAGCTAGTTGCAGGACGTTATGCGTGAACCCGCTGGCGATCAGCTCTCAACAGAAAATCATTTCTGGGTTTTTTTCCACCCTTTTTTGTGCGGCAAGATTTTAATCTGTGATATCCAGTTACCGTGACAAGACACCAGGGTCAGATGTGAAACCAGGTGGACTCACACACAGTTAATGATTTAATCCGGTGAACATCATGTTGATCCTCTGCGCTCATCAGACGCAGCTCGGCTGGAGGTTAACAGGCTGCATGCGGTGTGCGGATGGATCAGCGTCGAGGCCGATCACACACGTCCAGCTTGATTTACGGTTAAATATGGCGGCCACTGTACAGAGCGTCAGACTGCCGTCAGGACTGTTCACACAAGACCCGGTTAGAAAAAACAAGCTTTAACAAACGAAGGCTGTTCTAAAATATAGCCATCGTACAGACTGCGTAGCTCTGGTTAATGATAAATTCTCCCCATAGAAACAAAAATTCGATAGGCCTATATTAAATTGCCGCTTATTTTCAAATGATTTGTAATTGAAATTTCATTAAAGAAAAATAATAAACTTAAACACAATCCAGACGCCGGGGCCTATAAGAATGACGAGCTGTATTAAAAAAAAAAAAAAAAAAAAAAAAGTCATTTATTCAGATGACTGGATTTAATGTTCCTGCAGAAAGCGGACCTGAGGGGCACGGCGTATGTTTCAATCAAATCCTCCAAGCAGGTCTGTGGACTCCATGAACAATGTGCGCTGTTTTTCTTTAAAATAAATAAATAAATACAAATAAAAAATAAGCAGAAATGAATGTAGGCCTCCTGCGAAAATGCTTCTTTTGGAGAAATTAAACTCAGTATTTTCTTTCGCGCCTGAGGCCTTCACGTTTTACTGTCTCACAGCTCGAATCACTGGTAGTTTGTAGGAATTTAAAATAAGCCGTTTTCCCCGTGCAACACAAACTGAAGCCGTTAAAAATATGTGAGAAAAAAATGGCCCTAAAGATTTAGGTGGTAGGTACTGCACGCTGACTGCAACATGTTTTGATCAAACCCATGATTTCATTCATGGCTTTCCGTCAAGAGGATTTAAAACGGGTCCAGCCCGACGTGCTGTGCCAAAGACCACAAGACACCACAGCAACCACGTGAGAAAATTCAAAGGATTTATTGAAAAGCGTCTAAAAAGCAATTTAACACCAACTCTTTAATTATTACATTAAAGCTTCATGAAGGTTTTCTATGAAAATGTAAAATATACTATGTTAATGGAAAAACGTAGTTATATGCACAGAGTGTCCCTGTTGAATGTATTCATTTATCTTACAATTTGAAATGTTAGACACTACAAAAACTCCCGACATGGACTCGGTCTCTGAACGCAACACAAACAGATTATTTCTTTAATACTTTTGAAATCAAAGTGCTTGAGTCAATTTTTAAATATCAGCCCCGTTGAATTGAACAAGGTATATTCAGTCTAATTGGTTCAAATTATAGTGGAAATATTCAATCCACAGACTGAGTTTAATATCTAACCATTGCCTTGCTTCTCATGATTTACTGACATGAGCCGAGGCTGGTAGATATGAGAGTGAAAAAATACATTCTAGTTAGTTACAGTTGCAAAACAAGAAAATTCACAAACTCTGTACAGAAAGTAGCCTGCTGCTGCAAAGGAAACAACTCATTCATGTTTAACCAATGCAACTTGTGAAATTGACTTCATTTGATTTGGTCAATACATTAAACAGATGTCCAATTTTATAATATATACACACACATATGCACAATATGTAATTTGTTTTTATACATTACATACAAAAACTGCTTTGCCTAACAATCACACCATGACATATAAACTTCAGAGGAAGCAAAGCATAGCGCACAGAAATCAGTCCATCATCTTTTGCCTTTGAAGAAGCCTTTAGAGGTGCTGCTCTCCTTGATGGTGACGGTCAGGAAGTTGGTGGTCACGTCTGTCACCAGGACCTTCTCCACGTTGCCGAGGGAGGGCCTCCACGTCACTTCGTCCAGGTCGACGTCGAGCCTGGTAGGGGACGGCCTGTCCAAGAAGTAAGGCTTTTCCATCTGTGGCAGGTCTGCGGGGCGGCTCAGGCTCTGGCTCATTTTGGACTGGTGCTTGAAGTGTGGAGGTGCCAGGTAGCTGGAGCTGTCCTTAGTCCTGTGAGGGTCTGTGTCTGTTCTGTGTGGGTGCAGGCTGCGCTCCGAGTAGAACTGCTTGTAGGAGCTTCCACCGGAGATTCCCCGGTTGTGTGTGTGGTGATGGTGGTGGTGGTGATGGTGGTGGTGTTTATGACCGTGGTAGTCTGGATGTCTGTGTGATACTTTGACCAGCCTCATCTCCTCACCCCCCTGGAGCTTAGCCAGTTTGTGAGGGATGTGGCTCACCTGCTCCTCTGCTCTCCTCTTGTGGGGCTCGGAGACCACGGGTCCAGCACCGCTGTCCTTAAAGCGGGGCTTCGGCTTCGGGCCTCTTTTTTTGGGTACATGGATGAGTCCATCTGGACCGGTTTGCTGAAGGGAGGTCTGCTGAAGTTCACGTGTGCACAGTTCTGATGGTCGGACACGGACACTTTCTCCGCGATTGATAGTACTTGGTGGGAAGATGGTGGGAACAACAGCTCTCAGGCCCTCTCTGGCCCTGGGGGTGACAATGGGCTCTGGGGTTGGGTAGGTGATGTGCATCCCTCGAACCGCCTCGCTCCTGAATTCATAGGACTTGGCTTTGACTTTAGCCTGAGCCTATTGGAAGGTAAGAAAACAAGAAATTATATTATATAATAAAAACACCACTGAATAACAATTTCTCATTTCTTAGTCATCTTAACAGGCCTTTTGAACAGTACAAAGAACCTGAAAATGAAGCAGCTAAAATTGGCTTAATTAACTTTATCATTCACACCTGTGCAAACCATCATATACACAAATATCTTTTCAAAAAACTCTACAATTAACTGTTTCAATTACAGCCCACACAAAGATATTACACATGATGCAGCTAACATTTTAAACATGTGACTGAATTTGTAGTAGGAGTTGCAAACATACACAAAAAGGCTACAGCATCAACTTCTACAACAACAAACTGTTTCAGGCAGGCCACCGTATTTGTTAAGCGCAATCCCACAACCCAATTTATGACGACAGGCCTGTCAACGGAGATCCCGGTATTTAGTTCAAGATTAACTGTCGGTCATTAAGCAATTTTCACGGTTGGCTGTCCTGAAAAGCTGAAACCTCTCTCCGACTGCATCGGGATATGACGCTTTGCAAAACCGACCTCACTGACGTGGGAGAATTCGATGACAAACATTTTACTTTAAAAAAAAAAACAAACAAACAAAAAAACGGATTATATTAAAGGGTTAAAGAATCTGAGGTCGCTTCAATGGCAGCTTTTAAACAAGAGCGACAATTTGTTGGGGCGATCCAACTCAGCTGTATTAGCCAACACACGCCGCCAACTAATTAATGCGCTGTTGTAAATATGCATAATTAGCATCATTTTGGAGTCCTGCGCGTTTAGCAGACACTCACAGTGACGGAGATGAATGCTGAAATGGTTTAAGAGAACAGCTGAGACACCAGAATACACATGGTTTACACGGTGTGTCCTGTGTACATCTGACCTGACAACATCGTCGCGTGCAACTCTTTACAAAAAAGGCTGAACAACGCTGCAAAAATGTACCTTAAGCAGAAATGTCTTGGGTTTCGGTCCCCTCTTTTTGGGCCCATACAGCTCCCGCTCCCGCTCCCTGTAAGGGGGAGAAAAAAAACAGTGACAGACACTCATTTAGAGTGTCACGGGAGCAAAGTGCGCCGAGGACACCGTATATTTATTGGACATGTGAACGTTCGCTGGCTCTGCCCAAAAAGGCCAGCCCAGACATCTTACCTCTGCTCAAAAGCGGCAAACAGGCGCGAGTCCAAAATATTTTCCTCTGGCTCCCAAGTGCTGTATCTGTGAATTAGAGCACGAAGTTAGATTGAGGAAGCGAACGCTGGCACACTGTATGTGTATGGCCACACAGCATTAGCCCGCGAGCTAAAATCTCCATCGTGCTATACACCTCAGTTTTAATCCGGCTGTCTCGCTAGCTCTGGCGAGCTAACGACAGCCCCGACCGAGGCAGCGCAGCGCAGCACTGCACAGCCGCGGGTTGAAAACATGCAAGAGGCACAATGTAGCAGGGACTTACTTGGGAGACCAGCCCTTCCATTTCACAAGGTATTCAATCCGACCCTGCGTGCCATCAGAAACAAACAGAAATTCATTAGCTTGCAGGGCAACAGTACTATTAGAGTGCGGTGTTGGTGCGTGATAATCAACGCTTTGGGAGAAAAGAAGCACGTTACATCTCATGCTTACCTTCCTTATCCTCCGTTTGATGATAGACTCGGCAGCGAACACCCTCTCCCCGACGGCAGACAGCTCCATGTTTACTCCAGTGCTACCTACCGTTAGCTCGGTGGACGCTAACGTTAGCAGAGCAGATATTTTTCTCCAGTCCCAGCCACTCTGAATTCCCGACAGACCATAATACTCCCGAACGAATGGACGTCAGCGCAGTTTTTTACAGCGTTGCTAGGGAACCGCAGTCGGTGGAACCTCGATGAGAACGCCCATTGGTCGAGCCGTTGCTACGTGCTCGGGTTGCTAAGTGAGGGGAGGAGCGTGCGCCTGTGTGAATTCTTTCGGGGGGGAAATGGTGGCTTTTTTACCCGCGCGGCGGGTGAATCATTTCGCGCAACTTATGCGAGATATTCAAAAATGCACGTGGTACAGAAAGTAGTGTGGTTAAATGCAGACAGTGTCGTCCAGCAAATAGGGAGAGCAGGAAATGATAAGGCTGTTTGATTTGTGCGACAGCGCGAGCAACTGTTGGAGAAAGCCCTCATTTTCGTTCAGTCTATCTGGCGACGCATCTATTAGCTAATGCAGTAAAGTCCCTCTGCAGAGCTTATTGTCGGACAGTTAGTCCATTAGCACGCAGACAGTCTGGGTGAAGTCGTTATAAATGTATCGCCTGTCCGCATTAAATTCGTTTGTTCTGCTGTCTTAGGCCAACAAAAAGGACCTCTGCCAAACAAAACCAAAAGCTATTTGTGTTCATATTACTTCATCTTAACACCCTGTGGCCTTTAATTTTGAAGACAACTTGTGAAGACGGGCTATTTATTTAACGCCTATATTTATGGCCGTTTGAAATACCTCCGCGTTGGGCTACACGTTTAAATCAAAGGCTGTCATCCATGTTAAACACAGATAAGGGTTCACGGAGTGGTCAGCTTAAAAAGAAAAGATCGGGTGAGTCGGGTGAGATGACACCATAACGCGAGGCGTTTAGTGACTGTGTTTTATAGAAGGAGACGAAAAGAGAGCTTTTGATACGACGCAAAATTAAACCAGAAAAGATTAGCTGATGGAAGCAACAGGGACGCTTTTCATATTTATTGGCCTTACGGCAAGATGTTACCTGTCACCTCCCTCTCTGGTCATCTTCTGAGTGATCTGTTCAATATAACATTGAATCAGGTTGCGGTTTGCCTCTGAGGTCTCTCAGACATAAACATTACCAGATTTAATGTCGTCATTTCCTTTTTTGGTGATGATGTTTGCCCACTCACCAAGACTGATCTGCAACTGCGGAAATAATCTGTAGGCTGTTTGGCCTATTTTTAATACACTAGCCAACGCAATGAACGAGCCAGAATAGAACAGCAGTTAACACCAGAGCAAGGAGGGAAATAGCTTCTTTTTATAAAAAAAAATATATATAAAAACTGTAAACCTTGATTAAAAAAAAAACTAACAAAAGAATGTAAAAAAAAAAGAAGAAAGAAAAACAGAAAAAAACGGAGTCACAATGAGGTGTCTGTGTGACATGAATAAGATCACTGTTTTGTTCACAGGCCGATAGGTAGCCAACATTTTCTAGCTCAGAAATAAAGACAAAAAAAAAAAATATAGCCTTTATACAGTAAGAGACAATGGTTCAACAAATGCGGACAATGGGCGGCAATATTTAATAAAATAAATAATTTTAATTGACGATGACGATGGTGATAATTATAATAATGATTAGGATAATACTAATAACAACAACAACAACAAACAACAATAATGATCATGATGATAATAATAATAATGATAATAATAATAATAATAATAATAATAATAATAGTCTGAAAGGTAGGACAGGTAGTCTAAAACAGGAAAGTTAAGCCCTCACAGACACAGTGGGATATTTTAGCAAATATTCAGGCTATAAATTAAGAACATGATTCACAATGTCGGATAATTAGTTTAATTGTCTGAGGTGAGTGAGGAGAATATGTATCTGTTAAACCTTTAAACTGGGCTCATCGTTATTCATTCGTTTATTATTTCAGTTGTATTTCAATAATCAGAAATCGACTCAAGTCTTTTAAGACGACAACTTCATGCAGCCTGGATGGAGGACTGCCAGCCTCATCTCTCAGAGCGCCAACTAACAAACAGTCAGGTTCACTCTTCAGGTGTGTATTAACACAACGTGCCGGTATTTTCCTGTACAGACCAAAGACAGAGTCAGGTCAGGCTTGAAGCAGTTTGTAACTGCGCGGTTTTAATGTCGACTGACGATTCACGTGCAGAACTAAATACGCAAATGTAAATACAGGAGCTTCCTGTGAAGATACATATTTAATCTACAGAATGCACAGACAACCTCATTAAATATCCAACGTGTCTGAAGAGGCCTAACAAAGTCAGCTGACTTTCCGAATTACATATACAAACAGTCGGTCACCGATCTGTACGTCCATAAATCAAACTTTTTGTTTCTTAAGTATTTAGTTTGTTAAGAACATTCAGAATGTTAACACGCATTTCAAGAGAACCGAACAGAATCGCGATTTAGAATTAATGGTAAAAATCCTCAGTAAGATGAAATAGGGAGATTATATTAAAAGGTTTTTTTTTTGCGTGATTTCAAGACAAGAACAACAGTGACGGACGGGAGAAAGACTCGGGCCGACGGCTCCATTTAAACAACCGGCGGACCAAACACATCTAATATCTAAATTCCTCCAGTGATGCGCAGTGATCCAGACAAAACCCATCGGAGATTTTAAAGGGTTAATGATTTTTTTTATTTTTTATTTTGTATTTTTTTTTTACAATGGCCGTTGACATATTTTCATCCACTGTGATTCATTCATCCTCACAATATTTAATATTTCTGCATCCGCAGGTGCAGATGATGAATTAGTCGCTGTGTGCGCAACGTGCTGGACTCTGCGGCAGACTGGGACCTCTCCCCTCTTCTCACCTGATCCTCATGAAGGCATCAAACGAATCTCATGCAGCTGATATGTGACACGACACTAAATCTATTCTTCAGCCCAACAAATAGAATTCCTGTCCAGAGGAACAGAGCTCAGGCTGCCTCCAAGGATCACAGTGCTAGCTACAATACATGGGACTGTTATTCAAATCAGACCAGATTAACCAGATTATTTTATTCTGGAAGGAGAGGCGAGAAAATCGACCACAAGTCATTTCGTCAAAAGTTTGATCGTCGGACAATATGTACATTTTATACAGATTTAGTTGTAACATGGTTGGTAACTGCTTCATCGGCGCAGAGCACTGACTCATGCCTGTGAAGCCTGCAGCGGCTGTTTCCTGAAGGACGTTTGTCTCATCATGACATGATTGCCGGACGCAGTTCATAATTGCAGTCATTATTCCAGTCTTCCCTGGCCGTATTTCTTCCCACTGTACCAAACACCCGGCGCAGACAGAAAGAGAAGACGGACGCACCTCTCACTCTGGATGCGATTGGTCTCGGCGCGCCTGCAGTGCAGCAGTGCTGCCGCCGTTTAAACACCATTGGTTGGCTTGTATCCGGGCAAGACGCGGGTTCTCGGTGTGCGCACGAGCGGGAAATCCCTGCCGCACCACAAAGGCGGTGATATGGAAAATGCGGTGATATGGAAAGAGAAAGATGGAGCGAGGGAGCAGCATTCTTCAGCCCCCTTTGAGCAAGTTTGATCAGGTTGTTATTGTGAGAGGTGAGATTATTAACACAGTGGAGGCGCGGAGATCTAGATGTGGAACAGCCAGTAGCGACAGATTCTAAAGGTTGTTCCTCTTTTTTTTCTCTCTTTCTTTGAGTCTTTCTCTTACCACCATCCCCGCCTGACCTCCCTGTCAGATCAGTCTATTTATTTAAAGGTAATACGCGGCAACTGGAAAGGTGAGGTAGGGCAGTTTTATCACTGAGGGTCTTGTCTTGAACAGACAGGTAACCATCATGCGTACCAGCCTTAAATTGGGATATTTGCAATTTAGTGTTTCTAAAATAATAATAATAATAATAATGAATAAATAAAATAGATTTCCACAGAGGCTACAGGTCGCTGGTGAAAGCACCGGGCTGGTCTGTTTGGTCCGCGGACGCAGCAGCCGCCAATCGTCTCCACAGTGAGGATGAGCGGGTGATGGAGACAGTGGAGCCCGCACAGGCCCCGTGTCTTCACTGTCTTCACTGGTGTCGAATCACACATGTGGCCTGACGACAACACGGGTGCGTCAGCCAGTGCGGGATAATTTGAGGTTTAGTCACCTGTTTGTCACCAAACTGGATACAGCCGGGCTCTGACGGCAGGTCACAGTTAGTCACCGTGAGAGCAGCTCTCAGGCTGCCTTTACAAGCGCAGTGGCGTGCGCTCTGCTGGCGCTCCAACGACTGATCACCCGGGGCCGAGGGAAGCGCTCCTCGGTTTGGCACCGTCTTCAAAAGATTCTTTTAACCAACTATTTAACGAATCCTTGAGTCGTTCTCATAGCAGGGTTTATAAAAAAAAAAACCCCAAAAACAACTCAACAATGTTTGTCTTTAACAACATGGATTTTCACAGAATAAAGGAGCGCACACGTTTATATATATATATATATATATATAAAAAGTTGAGCTCACTATTAAGTTATTTTTCTGCACCGAGAAGAGGGCAACACATAATTCATCAAATCCATGAAGGCTATCCGACACGTTTTACGCGTCGCGCACGTTTTGTTCTGAGGTGACGCGACTTTAAACTATGACACACTGTGTTATCTAAAGTGTGGGCCTGCTGCAGGGAAGTGAGTGGGATGAAGTCATCTCTGTCAGGAGCACCAGCCTTCCTTAGAGAGCCTCCCTGGATATACCCACCGCCTGCTTTTGGAAAATCCACAGCACGCTACCTGTGCGTTCATGGCGCACACGCGGGCCTCCCTCAGTCACGCACGCACACATTCAGCATGAGCTGGCAGATAAGAGGAAGAGGAAAAGAGGCTGGATCACCAACACCACCGCTTCTTACACCATTTTTATCCACTTCTGGTTTGATTTATCTGACAGGCAAACAAAGCCAGCTCGAGTTTGTTTAAATTTTTTATTTTATTTTATTTTTATGTTCGCCTACAAGCAAAACAAGATACTTAAAGGAAATGGTGCGGTCTTAAATCCTGCGGGGAATTTCCAGACGCAGCGTCTTTAGCCGAAACTGTCGCAATTTATTTGTGCGCTGCGAGGCGCCTCACAGGCAGGAGAGAGGAGACGGTGGATGGAGCGGAGGGAGGACAGCCATTTTCTCTGCCGTTCCTCACATTAACGCGCACAGAAAGCAGTTTTATTGGCGGGGCGTGCAGCCGAGGAAATGGTCGGGAGCTACCGTCCTCATCGCGTCGGTCGTCGAGTTACACCGCGGGTCATGTGCTCACAGCGTCGGGGGAGGAAAAAAGGCGGATATCAGTGTGTCCTCAACGTGTATTTTTATATATATATATATATAAAAGACACAGAGCAGAGGTTCGTGTTGAAGCCAAACAGCAGCAGTGTTTGGAGAGGCTCTGTGGACCAGGAGCTCGGAGCACAGCTCTCCTGTAAAAACGCGCCCTGCGGTTTCTCCTCAGAGCAGCAGCTGTCCGCCTCTGCACAGGAGCGGCTGCGAGCTGAGAAATAGGAAACCGTGAAAACATGGAAATAAAAAAAAAAAAAAAGAAAGCCTCCGTCCTGTCGTTTGAGACGGACCCGGGGTCGAACCTGCGGGTCAAGCAAGAGAAATCAAGCCTCCTCCCGCTGTGCGTGTCTCAGCGTGTCAGGAGGATTTACCCAAGAAACATCTGACATGAGCAGCTGCCCAGGTCACTGCTCTGAACCAGCATCCCCGTGTAGGGGCCGGCTTATAAAATCACTGGGGGGCCGATTTTCCTTATTTAATATACAGCAGTTAAATTATTATTATTATGATTATTATTATACAGTCACCTCGAGATCTTTGAGGAGTTACAGTTGGACCAGATCGGCCTGCAGCCCCCTTTACGGTTCGGATCCCGTGAGATCTTCTTGCTTTTAGAGACCAGGATTAAACCACAACCGTGTCTTGCAGGCGCACGGCGGGTGTGACCGACTGAAACGAATGACGAGGCGCTGCTCACCAGGCCCGACCTGCAGATGCAGCGTGCATACGAGGCACATAGTTGGTCCGGGCAGCCCATCTGAAAATAAACTCACAGGCTCTGTAATAATCCTCACGGCCCGCAGCCTACACACACACACACACACACACACACACGGCCACCAATATAGCCATGTACAGATTTGGAAACTTATGAGGTAAGGTTAGCCGTTTAACAGCCTCATAGCTGCCGCCCATTCTGCTGAAAATCTTTAATTTTTCGGTGGGAAGCCAAGAAGGTCACATGTGAGGTCGGACAGCAGCCATCAATTTTTTTTCTTCTTCTCTTCTTTTGGGCTGCTGTTGGATTATTTAAGTATAAAACAGAAACACGTTGCACACAAGTCCACGTACCACTTGCAAACAATTTTATTATTGCAAAATGTACCATTGGAAACCGTCATTTTTTAAAATGTATTTTTCTTTAAAGTCTGCACACAAAACATCCAAAGTGCATCTGATCAACGTTCTCACAGAGTAGGTCAATGCACCTCAGATCAAAAAAGTGCTGGAGGGGGGTGGGCATGTATGACACAGGGGGACAGAGCTGATCGTGACAAAAAATGTGTGCTTTTGTTGCAAAAGTTAGTCAAAAATGTGACGCCAGGGATTTCAATCCAGCACAGAACGGCGAAACATGTCAGGGTGCCAGAGAACAGAAACATGAAAAACTGATTCATAGAGCACCCAGCTGGTGGGACTAATCTGTGGGATTACACAGCTCAACTGGCAGTGTTAACACAGATTTACGACTGATATAATTCAAATGAAAAATGGCATTTTTAGTCACTGCGTTCCTGCAAAACATAAAATTGAACAGTCGCAGGATTGTAAAATCGACTGTCTTAACGCAAGTGACTTGTGCTCTGTATCGGACCTTGAGATGCATGAATCAACAAACACTTGAGCTGTGAACAGAGATCAAATGAAAAGAGCGTCTATCGAACATTAGCCATTAATAATCTTTCAGTTTAAAACAATCTCATTTTCCCTTTCAGCAATCCAAATTTCATTTATCGACAGATAGGCGCTTCATTTTTCTTTATCCGCTTGTTTAAGCATGCCTAATGGCATAATCTGTCCAAGCAGCATGCATCCTTGTTTAAATCTGTCCATCTGTTAACACACACACGCTCGCTCACACACACACACACACGCACGCACAGACAGTGTAATTTACCATGTTTCAATATAATTTTTCTTCCTTACAAAATTCTCCATAAAGCCTCCATTTGTTGAACAATATCTGAGACAGACAGCTGAGTGTATAATCAAATTACATCCATAGAAAAGTGGAGAGTATTTACAAGTGTTAAGAGCGTCTTTAACCTAATTTTGCTGTTTAAACTCAGTTTGAAATAGCTGAAATTAGATACTGCACTTGATAAAGTCTCCAGAAGTAACAACAGGTAGAGCTTATAAGAACAAATATGCAAATAACGCAATAAAAGATCTTCTTTCAACGGAACTATACAAAATGAAAACAACATCAAGGCTCCATTTGTACATTCAAGCATCTGAAAATACAAATATATCTCATGTACATTTATACAGTTGGGACCCAGATCGGTTATGCCGTTACGTATTCCTTAAACGTGACTGTGAGGCAGTTCGTAGTAATGTCTGTGATCACTATATTCCCAAGGAAAGGCTGGAAAGATGGAAACGTCTCCTCTTTTCCCTTTTCGTGGTTAGAAATAGACAATGTGTCCACTTTGTCCTTCTCTGTAGTCTGTTGTGTTTCAGTCTGAGGCTCTGTCTGTGTGTCTGTTTGTGTTTCAGCTTGTGTGTCTGTTTCATCCTGTGTGTGTGTTTCAGCTTGTGTGTCTGTTTCATCCTGTGTGTGTGTTTCATCCTGTGTGTGTGTTTCAGCTTGTGTTACAGGTTCCCCTTGTGTGTATGTTTCAGCCTCAGTAGCCTTAGGCCTGGACTTGACAATGCTCAAGTCCATAGGTTCCTCTTGGTCTGCATACCCACAGTCCTGCAGTTCAACGTGACTCTGGTGTCCGTTTTGGTGGGTGCTGATGCTTTGGGTGGGTGAAGGTGCAGCGCTAGGAGTGCTGATGCTCCTGGAACTCAAGAATCTCTTACTACTCCCATGTCCCTCACCGTCCGTGTCAGAGAGGTGTCGCTTCAGTCCTTGAAATCCACCTTGGATCCCTCTTTTGTCCAGAGAGGAGGGAACTCCCCTATCCAAGGGCAGGGAGAGCAGATTAGGCTTGGTTGTCAATTGTAAAGGCTGATCCGCTGGAAGCTGCCCCTGACCCCTGACCTCGACATGTTTATCCTGTTCCGTCACAGTCGGCTCCATTTTGGGGGACTGGTCCTTTTCTTTGGGGCAATCCCTGTTAAATCCAGAAGTGGGAACAGTTGGTTTGTCTTTGGGGGTTTTTGCAAATCCATTCATGAGGCCGAGCTTCTTGACGAGTCTCATCTTCTCAAGGTGCTTCTCTGAGCTGGTGTCAATACCTTGTGATGGCTTTTCCACAGTTTCAGAATCTCCATTTTTTATCTTTGCCGCTTTTATTCCATTTTCCATGTACTTGCTCATGACGATAACAATTCGCCCATTCTTGTTTTTGTTCTTCACGATCTTTAGCTTGCTGTTGCTGACACCGTTAGACTGTGGTGAAGCGTCCTCTTTAGGTTTGACCTTCTCTGGATCTTTGTGGCAATTGAGATCTGCTGGAAGCTTCTTCAGCTCCATCGTAATATCCTTGACTTTGGTCAGGCAGCCGGAGTCCTTGTCCCGGACCCACTTTTGCTGCAGCACTGGGGGGAGGTTGTACCCCTTGTTGGCCAGCTCTGGAGCTTTAACCTCTCGAGGTTTAGCAAAGATGGGCTCATGCACCTTGAGGTCCGGCTGGTAGTGATGGTGCTTCTTGCTGTTGAGCTGATAGTAGAACTTCTTGCCGTTGGCCTGCTGCTCGGTCTCACGCTCCCTGCACAGTGGCTGGTACTGGTGGTGTTTCTTGCTGTTCAGCTGGTACTGCTGGCCCTGGGGACGGAGCATCTGGATGGGGCCGGTTTTCTGACAGCTGTCCTCATCCAGGGACGCTTCATGGAGGTCAGCCAGAATACTGGATCTCCGGGCGAAAGAAGGAACCTGTGAGACAGAAACAGTCGTGTGTTATTCAAAAAAGCACAACTCAATCAGTACTGCGTAAAGATTTGGCGAATTTCTTGTGTTTTAACCTCGGTATTGAAAGTTAAAGGGCGCGCCTCTCTGTAGGGCATTTGATTAATGGCTCAACTGTCTGCAGTATCTATACATGTGTCTGTGTCAAGCTACAACAAAAAGCCATGGTTCCTTGAGGCCCACGAGTTGCACTGAAGAAACTGTGCTTGGAATGTGTGAAGGGGCTCTTCTGAGGCCCCGACGAGCACACCGTTTATTTCAGGGGCCTTAGTCCATGTTCACACAGCCCTCCTACAGTTCTCGAGCAGCCCTTTCAGCCACGGGCCCGGCCGTCAGAGTGACATTTCAAAGTGTCTCCTGTGGCTGTGACCTCAGCTCGGAGGAATGTCACTGGCTGCTTTGTGTCCCGTCATTGACTTTATCCCATGTGTTACCACAAACACCCTCCTGAGAGGAACAAAAAACACTCCTCTGAGGGGTTCCCCTGGCCTTTTAGACCGGTGATTGATGCGCTAAATGTATGATTCACAGTCATTTAGTGACAACTGTTAGGTCAGGGATTTGGTCTCTGTGAAATTTAATTGAGATAATATCTTCATGCACATTTATGCTTGTAGTAAATAAAATTAAAAAAATACAATTTTCAATATTCAACCAGTCCTACTACCTAAGTAAAAGGGGCTCTAGACTGATTTTACACATAATACAGAGTTATAGGGGGCTACAGTTCTGCCAATGAAAATGTACGATCAAGCATTTCTAGAGCTTGAATCTATAGACTACAGGTCAGGGTATCTCTGCCTTTTGCTGCTTTAATTTATATTTAATTTAATTATTTGTTTATCATTTCTGTTTCATGTCAGTTCTCCCATCTTCATGGAAGTGCAATATTCAATCCCTGGATTGCCCCTTTAAATCTGCCCCACATCAGAAATTCAACATTGTTTCTACATCGCTTACTGGGATTTGAGGGGGAATTATCCCTGAAAATGTTAATTAGGGCTGAACAATTAGTCTAATTCTCAAAATCGTAACATGGCCAATCACAGAAGCTGTATTTTTTTTATATAAAAGGTCAATTTGGTTTGGCAAATAGAAAATCAATGAAGGAGCATGGTGCTGCAGAGGTGCACAGGCCTACAAATCTTGTTTAACACAAGTCACATCATCATGATTTTTTCAGTAAAAATGGAAATTGTGATGATAATTCCCACTTCTTGTCAATCACATTGGAATCGAAATCTGTCAAAATAATTGGAATATTTTTTTTTTTACCATATCATGCAGCCCTACTGATAACCAAGACAAGTATTAAGTATCCTTTTCTTTCTCACCTGAACCAGAAGGTGCTTGGGCTTGGGTCCTCTCTTGCGATATCCCATCAGCTGCTCTTGACGTTCCCTGTGGGAGAAGAAAACAGCAGCCAATCAGTGAAACCATCTCGCAGAGATGAGTCGCCGTTGCATGGCAACACAACGTCACGGGTATCTTCCTCAGGCTCAATTAGTAAACATGGAGCCCATGTTACAGGTTGGAGTTACACTTCCTGATGCAAAGTGATATTCGTTCAACACATATGGAGGTAGCACATATGTCATTATCATTATTTACATTTTCACAGTATCCTCGCCTGCCTTCCTATGTAATACCTTCTTATACTTGTCCTTAACTTCTACAAAAAGGTAAACAGTGGCTTCAAATGAGGCTTCTTCCTCCCAAAAACAACACTTATTCTCCTCCGTAATGTCCAGATCCAAGGCTAAGGATAAAGGCCAGCTCCTCTCTGACTTTCCTTAGTCTCCATGCAAGTCTCTCCAAGGCAGTAACTCAATACCGCAGACAGGAGTGATGTCAGTCCCCTCCCCCATCCTCCTCCCTCACATCTAATTACAATGACGACTCAGTGTATTTTCATAGCCTGGCATTCAGACGATTTGGCTCCCCGGAGAGACACGCAATTAGTTTCAATAAAATCCCTCCTCTTTGGAGAGAGAGAGGTAATTGCAGAAACAGACGCCGAGTGATGTTGATGTTTTGCTTTAACGTGTGGCCCGCACCTGAAAGGTTGATATAAGCAGAAGCTGAGGGAGGCTCAGAGCAAAGCCAGTGACAGTTTTGCACGGCATGCATGCAAGAAATTCAATTACACCGTCCTTCATGTGGAGCTGTCTGTTCAGTCACTCATCACACCATTTAGCAATTAGCCAAGCAGTTAATTTCACCATGGTAGCCCACTTTAAACATGGACACAGTGTGCTTTACTAATAGAGAACATGAGGTGTGGAGGTTACTCTGGCTCAATTTCTGAGATGGTGAACTCACCTCAGATCTAACTTCAGCTGTGGTTTAGTTCCCTGCCCGCATCAATGTTCACTTCCTCTTGCCTTTCCCCTACATCATACGTAGATTTAGAATAGGCTTGCACTGTAATTCAAAGCCAAATATGTGTTTTGCTTATTGTGATTTCACTTGAATGCTTGCACTCCACTGTGCAGAGTTTGATAACAGAGGGCTGTGTTCACATTCATTGGCCGCATCTGTGCTAACCTGAAATCTGAGTCTAAGATGTACCAACAGGACCTTGTTACGTCACAGATGGTTTAGACACCAATGATGGTCAAAAATGCAACTTACACAAGTGTGATGCAAAATCTTGAACTGGGGTCTGAAGTTTATATGTGTGTAATTAATGTTGAACGTAAATATAAAGAAAAAAATGTGTATCAAGTTAACCTAGCAGTTAAATTGATAGTTTTTTAATGATAAAATAATAACTGGTTCCTTTATCTTGTGTTGAAGAAGACACAGGTGGTGTATCTGGTGACTGTGTGGTGGGACAGCAGGTAGCCCATTAGCACGATAACCTGATGCTCCAATAACTATCCTGTTACAAAAAGTAGCTGCAGTGTCACAGTGTGCTCTGCTAACTCTGACCTGAGTTTAACCCTAACTTGACCCTCTGGTGACACCTATGTTAATCCTAATCCAAACCTGCTGGGAGCAGAATATCCACCCCTTTATCTAGCTAGTTCATCATCAACATGAGATTGTCCAGGTTGAGTGAGCGGACGGCATCACCTGAGAGTAAATCGCACGGAGAATTCTTACTTTACACATGCAGACGCGTAACAAACTGTGTGAAGAACTGGAAATGAACAACACTCAACACTCGCGAGTCCTGTTTGTCCGACTCCAAACTCACCTGTCTTGGAAAGCATCCAGCAGCCTTGGGTCCAGGATGTTTTCCTCTGGTTCCCACGTGTTGTATCTGTTCAGAGAGGAAGACGGTGAGCAGGGAGGACACACTGGCCCGTCAAACAGTGGCAGGCATTTACAAGCACCTACACTTGACTTTGGAATCATACCATGACTTGTTTGACGTGTACATGTGTAAACAACATGCTGAGACACTTGCACTCCCCGTGGTTGCACGTGTAATAAATCATGAGTAACTTTTACGCACGGCTGTGGAGGGGGAAGGGTGCGATACAATGGCACAGCCTCCACTCAGTTGCAGATATATGGTGGTTTTTTAAACATAGGGTTCAATTATAGACACATCTTCCTTTAATTGGCACACTGGGGATTGCATACATCGTAAAACCACATCCATCATCGGGGCTAACGCGTCGAGCGCCCAAAGCAAGAACGCGCAACCGCCCATTTGCGCGCCCACGCTCGCACGGATGAACACACTTACACACACACGCACGCACACACACACACACACACACTACAGTTTTGAATGTTGTGTTATCATCATGTGTGCTGCTGCTGTGTTAGATAAGAGGACTTACTTTGGAGACCATCCTCGCCACTTGACCAGATACTCAACCCTCCCCTGTGAACGGAGAGAAACGGCATAATGAGCGTAACGTTACTTTACGCAGCAAAATGCACTCTGCAATGCACCGTCATCTTAGGCATCATTTGATTAGGGGGGGGATACAACATCCGGAGAGAAAACGATGCTCCTCTCTCCGTGTGCATATGTGTAAAAATGTCCTTCGGTGCTCTTGTGACAAACCTTTCTGCTGCGCTTCTTCTCGATGCTCTCCACCGCAAAGACGTGCTCTCCCGCGGCGGGTAGCTCCATTTTCCGATGCGAGAGAAGCGGCTCTTCTTGTCGATTTTCCCTCTGCTTTCGCTATCCGACACCTTATCCTCGCTTTCGGGACGTTTTTTTTTTTTTCTCCCTGCTGCTCCTCTGATGTGAAACACAAGAGCCCCCCTCCTCCTCCTATTTTCACTGCGACTCTTCCCTCGCTTTCCCCCCTCGGAGAGACTCGTTCTGCAGGCGAGTTGGAGCCGCAGCTAGAAAACACTTCATGCAAATAGCCGTTGGCGTGACGTCAGACGAGGGGGAGGTAATAGGGGCGGGGGCTGTTCCCGCGCCGCTTTCAGGCGCTGTCGGAACAAAGGGGAATCACGACTGCAATCGGGTATGAACACGTAACAGAACTCTTAGTCATACGGGAATGGTCCGTGTTTCTATCAAACTGAAACAGCTAGGTGTGACATTTAATGTGGGGTATGGAATCCATTGCAACAACGGTTTGTAGTCTGTTAAATTAAAAATAATTACTCGTTACTTTAGCTGGGTTTTATTTGAGCTTTACATTTGTATCGTGGTATTTTTTAAATGTACGTGAACTCATGTTTCAACTTTCATTTCTGTCGATACATAGCTTATTAATCCTTATTAATTAACATACACTTGGCCTTTTCTTTTTTGCTGTGGCAATACATCACACGTGTATAAGAAAGGGCGTCCGGACTTGTACCATTTTAAGTCACTCAGTTTTCTCTCTGTGTCTAAGAAAGTGTACTGGTGTTTGATGACACCCTTTGTCTTGTTGTAAATAAAAACCCACATATACGTCAAACTACTCAGGAATGCGATCACGTGTAATAATCATAAGAAATATTCTTTCTTCTATCCGGACGAAAGCGATTCAATTTGCGATAAATCAATGTATGACTTGCAGTTCTCCAAAGTACGAGCTGAGGTGAGACCCTGAACGACACACATCTCCCTCCTGTGTGGCTGCATGTGAGGCGAGATCTAACTGCAAGAGGGTGCTATGAAAGAAGAGTGTTTCATTCCGGACCGTGATGGCCTCAGTGTGCTGCTCACCAACTCAAATGTGGCAGCACGGCGAGGCCTTCGGCTCGCTGCTGTATTTTGAATAACACACAAGCAGGCTGGCGTCATTGGACATATTTTGCTGTGTGCTGAGCACCACCCACAGAGCGGCCCGACATGTATTCATGAGCCGGGGCGCATCATCGCGCTGGGTTTACTTGTCATTCTGAACAACCAATACCACAAAAACGAATTCTTCCATGTAAAAAAAATTCACGGCAGGCCCAACCAACGTCAGGGCCAGAGCCTGTTAGACACTGATTTATCACCGCCAACATAACAAGGCCTCGTCTATCACGGGGAATCCTGGTGAAATAGGACAACAAATTCCACCCGATGGCTCTAAAGGATCGGATAGAGCCGCCTCTGTTGGATGATAATGCGCCATGAATCATTGCCCGTGTGAAGTTAAATTGCGGCCAGAGCTCGGCCGCTGTTATGCGCATTACAATGAATAGATTTCCATATCCTCTCTGAGTCAAGGTCACACAACGAGATGACATCTCAGATGGCACCGTGTCGCGGGGATTTTCTGGCGGATTTCGCGGTGTTAAGAGATAGCCCCCTGGTTGTGTGGCGGCCGATGTAGGTCAGCATCCTCCAACCCCGCCGGCTTTGACTCCAGTGGGGTTATTTCTGACTGCGGTGCCCCCGAAAGGACAGGCACCAGCCGGTTCCGTTATCACTCGGCACGTAGAGCGCGCAGACATGACTCACGGAATGAACCAGCTTAGGCCTGATCTACAGATCAGACAAAACCTTCAGATTCGCCAGAAAATCCCTGCGCACACGGTTGCGCTCGAGTACAAATTATTTCAAAATGCTGGCGGACAAAGAACAGGCTCACAAATCGCGCGTCCAGGTGTTAACTGCCACTGGCTCATATAACCAGCTGTTAATTGTTATTCATTACGCCTATATCTGCAGCGTGGGCGCGATTTCGATGTGTTGCTCTCAAAATAAAAACGTGAAATTGTCCAACCATCCCTCGTTGCATTGTTTCATTCGCTTGGACCAAATAAAATTCAGCAGCTGAAGGGTTAAAGTGCAGGGTTACCGCAGGCTGCGGCGCTCGGCCTATTGCAGAAAGGCACGACTGTCTTTCCTTATAAGGCAATGAGCGCACATCGGCGGCGAAATGTCACATGAAATAAACCACTCAGACACATTCACTCTTGTGTATTTTCTTTGCATGGCGTTTCGCGAACACACCGGCTGTCAGATGATCAATTTCTTCTTCACTGGTTCTCTCTCTCTGCAGCGTGGCGGGGGCTCGCGCGTAGCAGCTTCGGCGCGCGCGCACAGGGGCGCAGCGCCAAGCACAGAGTCTGCTAATTCAGCTGCGTCATTCCTAAATTAGCGACGAGCGAGAGTAACACGCCCGTTCATTAGGACCCGAGCGGGGGGTCGATGGAAGGTGGCTGCCTCTTAATAAACACCGGCCACGGAGCCTTATCAGGCGAGCACGCCTGCGTCCAAATGTCACCTGTCTGCTCCTCAGCCCGCATGATGGGCTCACAGATAACAGTGTTATCACATCTGGTATCTCACCTGATCACATATCACATCTAAAGCCACGGGCAAGAGGGCTGACGACTGCCGTGAAGGTTGACTCTCAGGGAGTCCACGCGACAGTTTGATCTAAATGTAAGCGCTGTGGGAACATGGCACGTGCTCCAGGGGCGGATGGAATGTGATGCAGCACGTGCGCGTGTTGTTAATGGTACACGCAGAGAAAGTTCACCTGAGCGGCACCGCCAACCATCAGCCTCACGCTGTTTCAAAGGGGGAAAAAAGAAAAAAGAAAAGAAAAGAAACAAAGAAAAGGAAATCAGCAGGTGAACACTTTCAGCACCAAATGAGCCTCCGCTCATTCAGCCACCTGAAAGCACGAGCCATTAAATCATATTTCGCTGTCAAGAGAACAGCGTGTGGGGAAGTTATTTAAAAAGAAAGAAAAGCGCAAGCAACCCGAAACCCAAGCACGTGACGCACTTAAGCGAACGAGCAGGTCCGGCGTCTTCTGATAATTCCGATGCAAACGCGCATTCATATTTATCTCCCATCTAATCTCCTCCTCAGGCCATCTGTCAATGCAAAGTTCAGTGAGTGCTGTTTGGTTATTTAGGCCGATTTTCTCTGGAAAAATACGAATGTTCCTTTCTGACTTCACTGTCTTCTTTCTGTATTTCAGAACAGTGAAGGTGTCTGTTCTATAGAGCAGCTGTGAGCTGCCAAACCGCTGAAACAGACTTAATTACATGAATAGACTTGCTGAAGCTGACCATTTCCCCTCAGTAAATACAGCACACCTGACAGGAGAAGTCTACAGGAAATCACAGAAAAAGAAGCTGATTTTAAAGATTATTATGAAGGAAGGACATTTAACAGTCACCTCTTTTTACATTCAAAAATCCTGGCATTTATACTTTGTTAACACTATTAGGTTAAAGCAGTCATAATATTCAATAAATCATTCTTTTTCCTTTGCTAGTTATTTTTCACCTGTAGCTCAAATGCTTGCAGTCATTCCTCAGTTTTAAGTATGTAAACTTTCGTCTGCACCTTTTACAAGTTAGATAAGACGATGACGCACCTCTTCTCATCTGAAGCGCATGACTGCTGCTGAGGCTTTATGTCATAAAAGGGAGAAGTGCACATGGAAAAAGTGACATATTGAAAGTAGGAATTAAATTACTGATAACATGTAAGGAGGAGGGAAACACAACAAGTTAAAAATGTTCAAAATCTCTAACAGATGTGTGTTTGAGACTGCTGACAGTGTGACACAGAGCACGAATTACGGTAAATGTGTTGTACTGAATAAACACACACACACACCCACACACACACACACCCACACACAACCCTACTTTGATACATGACAGAAAGGAGAACTGAAAATCTCCACCGATTGTTCATGTGTGAGGAGGGAGGAGCAGCAGGTGAACAGGAGAGCTGATGTTTAAGGACAAAAAATCCACAGATCCATGGCCCCAGTGACGCCACAGCTCACCCTGTCAGTGAGGACATCCGATTAGGATGACATTTCCACGTAGGAAGAAATGACGCTCTGCCTGCGTCACAGCGCCGGGCTACGGATCAAATGTCGTCAGGAGAAAAATGCAGGCAGGCGTAGGGAAGACAAGACGTCGTGAAGCAACGTCCAGTGGAAACGGTGTGATTAATAACAGTGTTGTTGACAGGACAGCAGAAACACAAGACGTGTAGCTCCAAATCAGCAAGACCGTTTAACCGCAGAGGGAAAAGTCTGTCTAAAGCTTGACATTTCTTAAAGGCTTCTTGACCGTTTTGCATCAACGAGAACTGAATTCACTGAAGAGGCATTTATTCATCCAGAATGAAAAGATTTTTGATTATAATTGTGTTCCCCTGCAGAGCATTTCTACAGCACACACGTGGGCACAAAGCACAGCTGACATATTGGAGGAACACCTGAGTAGTGATGAAGAAAAATGCTTTCTTGTTACTCAGAGCTTTCATACAATTTAAAACATTTAAAGGTTTCTTACATGGATCCACAACATGGCAGAAAGGCAACTGATGAAATGGACTAATGGACCAAACCAAATAATTAATGACATTTTTTTCACTCTATCCTTTAACTTCAGCTGGAGGACTACACACTCTCCTCTATAGCAAAACCAGTTCGACAAACTCAGAATGCCCGACGCCGCACGTAGAAACACACGACTGTTTCCTTAACAGCCCCTCAAAGTCTGACAGTTAAAGCTGATCTTACACCGAGTGCAGCGAGCCTAATATTATTACAAGTATTAAAACAGTGCAAAGGTCTCAGTCGTTGTCCGTCAGCGTTCACAGCTTAACAGCCCCAACTGTCATCACTCCGTTTCACTGTTAGTTTTATTCTCAGCTGGGACCCATGCAAGTGCTTCAGCTTCTTCTTTTTCATTTTCTTTCTTTTTCTCAAAGATCAAACAGGTGAGTCACCACTTCACTGCAGGCGGCCTTTAATGCACCTTTAACGACGGCTCAGCCTGCGCTCGTGACGTCGTTTATTGCCTTTTGTAGCAGTGATGGGCTGGGAGAGAGAACAGCAGAGCAGCATCAGGGACGCTGTAAACTGAAGAGGTACTTGAAATTGTTCATTCTGACACTTTTGTGTTCATTTTTGAACAAAACACCTGTCAGATATTATTTGATTTGACACCTGATTTTTGTAGATGATTGATGCCACACAACTCAATCATTTCACCTTATTAAATTGAAGGTAAACCGCCTGCAGTTTGATCACTCAATCGTCAGGATTTTGTATTTATCAGACGACTGATGGGCTGGATCTGTCTTTATAATCTGGTGTCAGTAGAAACAATGACACAAATGTGCGTTGTTCCAACCTGGAGGCACACGGGTGGGACTGATGTGGTGCGTTTAAATGAGGCTTTAAATGAACACTCAGCTCCAACGTCACACGTCTTCAGAGATTTGCCCTTTGCAGCGGCCACAAAAGGAAAATGTAATCGGCAAGAGCTGCCTCTAAACAATTTGATTTCCTGCCGCGCGTTGGCGAGTGACAAACGTTTTTAACCTGCCGAAGTGACAGAGTCAATCCTTCACGATGCATGAAGTCCCCCTCGTCACTCCTTCCTCTGAGTCGTATTCAAATGCTTTCAGAGACGCACAGAAGAAGAGCTGCACATACATTAGAGGATTCAAGACATGATTCTGATATCTAATTGTTTTTTTTAAATCTGTAATCTGTAATGATGTTGAAGTTAATAGGTTCACATGACTCATGGGTGAAGTGAGTCCTATGGGAGGATTTTTCGCTCAAGCTCTCGACGGTCTTTGTGCTTACGTCAAGAGTGCGTGTGCTCATGACACAAGCTGTTTGCCTTTCCTTTCCTCTGCATTTACACAGAATAGGAGGAAAGATCTGCATCACAGTGACTCAGACTTCTATCTAGATGTGATAAAGATGTGTGTGTGTGTGTGTGTGTGTGTGTGTATGTGTGTGTGTGAACGTCAGAGGCAGGTAGCAGTCATGACTGTCTGTGCAGTGACCGCTGTGCTCGGTGACTCACAGAAGGAAAGTCTATAATGGATCTTGCGTTGATGGTGACGTGGGTTAAGCCTCCCTCATGCACCACACACACATACACACACGCACACACAAAATGAAACTATTTATCATATCTATGAATTTTCCGCAGGAGTCAACAGTGCTTCTCCCCGCCTGCTTGACTACCTCACAATCAGCTGTGCAAAATGATGTAAGCTCATGAATGTGGACATTGATTTCAGCATTTGGTTCATGAGCCCAGCTTCCATTACCAGCTCTGTTCCTGGCACAGCATATAAAAGCAGGAAGCCAAGTGGGCAACAACAGGTTGAACCATAACGTGACGCTCACTGGCCTGTTATTACTTCACCAAATGACTCCTGGGAGGTGTAGCTCTTTGCGGCAGCATCCTCGTCTGCTACCCCTTCAAGGCCAATTGTTGCCGATGAGGAGCGGCATAATTGTGCGTCTGGCAGGGAGCGGCGTGGGCGACATGTGTGTTGTTGGTGGGGAGGCTGCAGGAGAGACACAGACAGCAGCTGAGTGGAGTCTGGAGTGGACACATGGTTTCATTAGATGGTTGGGTCAACAGGTCAAGCACAGAGCAGACATGTACACAACATACGCCATCAGTCAGACACACACACACACACACAGATACACAGATAGAGAGAGAGAGACACACACACACACACACACACACACACACACACGTGTGTATATGTAGAACAGGCAAGGAATTCACTTGGCTGGCAGAATTCCTGTGAAAATAAGGACACGTGAGAAAGTCACAGAGAAGCGCCAAGCAAAACTGAGCTGGAACATGTCATAACCAGACGGCCAATTGATTTAAAGCTGTACAGCTTGAAATGCCTTGTTTATACTGACACACTTTTTCCCACAAGCCCTGGCAGCCTTTTTACGCTGATGCCTTCTACCGTCATTGTTAAAATGCACAAATCAGCATTAATGTGTGCTTAAAACTTGAGGTTTATTGAGGATTTAATTTGTTGAGCCAGGCAAGCTAAAGGTTTTTGGCAGAGCAGGAGAGAGGCTCTTAACTCTCACTTACTGCAGATTTGAATTTTATGACATTCTTCCCTGATGACATTGATTGTAATATTTCAACGATCAAGATGGCAAATAAGCAAACTAAGAATTAAATAAATAGCCGAATCATATTCCAACCAGTTACCTTTAAACACGTGTTTACAGGAAAGTCTAACAATTTGAAAGACATGAACTCATCCTCAGATGCTATCATGGTCAATGCTATGAATTTTTTAACAGTTTAATAGTTTTAACACATTGGTAAGAGAGCCACTGAAGACACGATCGAACAAGTGACGCTTTATGGGACATTAAAAAGACGAACAGATATCCAGTCCCTCGTGGACGTTGTGATGCATAGCAACTGCAAATATTTAGCAGTTCTGTCCTACCATCTTAGTTATCTGTGAGTTTTATCAATCAGAGCAGTTCCCAGTACATTTATGTGACAAAACTTGCTTCCTCACACTACAAGATGAAGACACATACCACAAATATCTAATTTTTACCTTTTTCTGTGATATTCTGCTGACATAAGTGGGGAAATTGTTTATTAAATAAAGGTAATCGAGAGAAAAACACTGTAGATGAAACTTGTGGATGTCAAACAAGACAAACCACCATGACAGAGACTGTAGCACCCAGATCTCTTGCTCAGTGCTGAAAGAGGCAAGGGAATTAGATTATTTATAGATGGTTAGTGGAAACGTTACTGTAGCATAAATCACAAAGTGATGAAGGCACGATTGCCCCTTTGTGTGACAAACTGTGTGTGTGTGATTTAAATTAAATGTCTGGTGTGCAAACTTTATTCAAAATATCAAGATGAATATGTAATAAAGTGTGTGTGAGTGTGTGTCTGTGATTACGGAAAACAATCACATTATTTCCTTTTTTACAATTTTAACTTTGCTTCCACAAATTTATTTCCAAAAAACAATAAAATGTATCATAAAATTTTAAGAAAAGCTTCCATGAAATCAGATATTTTAGGCTGCAACGATCCCCATAAAAGCCTGGGAAATCACGGAGGAGTCAGAAAGGAGCAGGCTGGTTGAGAAAACATATTTGGATATAATAATTTGAGACAACGGCAGCAGGACAGACTGCAGAATCAGGTGAGCCACCTTGAGGGGCTGCTGAAAGTGACGGCGGAGGAACTCAACAGTGTGTGTAAAAACTGCTAGAAGCGCACACACACCAGCAGAGACAGTGAGAGTCAGAGGACGGAAGCTCTGAACCGGAAAGATGCGTGGAAACCCAAACGTGTCACCCTTTGAGGGGAACGTCCAGAGAGAGCTTTCTGCAGAGAGCAGCTGGCCGCCAGAGAGGAGGCCTTCAAAAAGGAGCCGTGCTTCAAAGGAGGAGAGAAGCTCCAAAAACAAGCTCACTGAAAAACAGGACTATGAAAAGGAGCGGCTGGGAAGCTCTCCAGAGAGGATCGGGCTGGCCAAGATCAGAGATTCTAAAAGGAGCAGAGGAAGAAGAGATTCAGTTGTCAAAGAACAAGAACCGCGATGGCAGGATTCTCTCTGACGTCCTGCAGCCACCATCAACCTTCCCTATCTTATAATTACTGGAACTAGTAAATTAATGTAAATACGACCCAAACAATTGGTTTAATAAAAAATGAGGAGGCTACCGCTGTGTAACAGAGGGAGGTGTGGTTTGCCCACAAGTGATACAGCCATCCTCTTCTATCAGACGACGTCTGAACAGATAGATGGAGGCACCACCTTCACATCTGCAGACAGGGAAATGTCCTGTGTGATCCCACATTTTTGGATGAAGATAAAAGAATGAAGCACAAAGTAAAGATGTCATCAAAGTCTCTGGGGGAAAAACCCCATCTTGAACAGAAAATATTGCTGAGTTTTTTTTCAACCAGCGGCAGAGGAAAGCTGCTCAGTTTGATGTGTTAAAAGTGGATACAATGAAAGACAATCGCACAGATGGCGCCTGTTTTCTTTTTCTCCGCAGCTTTAGGAAGCCCTGTCATACTCATCATCTCAACAACTGTTAGCACGTTAATGTGAAATAGATGGAGAGAGACTTAATAGCAGGGTGCTGGCATGATTTAAAGTTGTGTCTTGTGAGAGGCACAGTCAAAAACAGAAGTCAAAACTGAAGCGCTAGCTGGATCCTACACTTCCCATAATGCAACCTGGTAACATCTTTCTTTAGAGTTCCCATTTCTGGTAAATGCCCCTGTCTCTCAATTTCCACACCTCCACTTGCAACACAGGCTTTTCTGTCAAATATCTATAGTCTCTAATCCCAGGGTAAGACTATATTAATGTGTTCAGGCTCATCCCAACAACAAGCACTTTTAGGATGGAAGATATTTGATTTGACACAACTTTATTGAAGAGAATGCCCCACTTGAGTGCCAATATCAAATCAAATCATAAAGCCCACAAAACAGAATGAGCGAACAATAAAGAAAGCACCTGGATCGATACTTTAGTGGAACAAAATTCCAATTAACAAAATTACCAAACCAGCTGACACACCATGACCCTGGACTTCTGTCAGGGCTCCTGAGACATCGCCCGGTTTATTCTCACACTAGAGAGCTCAGCTGCATCTCTATTTATTTATTTTCCCCCTTTCCTTCACTGTACGATACATGTCTTGTGCATGTAAAAGCTCTGTGTCAATGAGAGCTCCTCTCTCCCAAAGAAAACCCTGCTTCTTCAAGATGTCTCCTCTGATGCACCTCACACTTGTTCTATCCTATAGAATCTATAGGATGTCCTACATCACTGGACTCATCTTCCACAGGAGGTTCTTGTCTTCAGGATGTCCCAGCAGACATCTCCAGGAGGGCTTTTTTAAAAAAAAAATTCTATGCTTTACTTTAATTCAAAATGTCACTTTCAGCAGTTTGGTAAATACAAACCCTGGCCTACTGAGGCTCCTCTTAGTGTACTTACTGTTTCCTCACATACATGATCATGACAAAGGTTAGGAAGGAGCCCTGGTCTTTAATTGAAAGGACTGACACATAAACCTGTAATGGTTAAAGATACTGAAAATATTTCAGTTGTAGCTGCACTGAATGAAGTGTTTACATCGCACTGTGTGCACTGGACCTGCTACACACAGTCATAAGAACACACTATCAAACAACAATGAAATCCTTTCAAAAGCTGTGCTGAAATCAGACTCTTAAAAATCATCAACCACTGTGTGTGCACACGAGTGTTTCTGTGTGTATGTAGTCTTGACTGAAAGCTTGCCTGAGAGGAACCTTGAAGTCAGCCACATGAGAGGATGCTGATATAGGAGCGGCCTCCCTTCCGGCTCCTCTGGCAGCCTTATCCCCTGTTGGAGCTGCTGCCGAGGCAGCTGGAAGCCAGAGCTGCTGTGCAGCCTGATGAGACCCCAGCCCGGAGATAACGGCAGGAAGGCGCTGTGTGAGGAGGCGGAGGACGAGAAGGAGAAGGAGAAGGGGAAGGGAAAGGAGGTGGACTGCCTCCCTCAGCCCTACAGACATAGCCGCATCCCACGGAATCCATCCAAGGTGACAGCGAGAGAAGTGGTGGTGTGTGGTGGGCCCTGGGCTGGGCGAGGGGAGGAAGGGAGGCGGAGGGTGAAGGATAAGGAAAGAGGAGTGAGAGTAGATTTTCTCACTTATTGGCTTGTGTTTATTGTGTGTGCGTGTGTGATCATGTGGTGTAAATGTTAAGAGCGGCCTGCAGCCATGCTGACAGTGCACTGCAGGGGGTGATTAGGGCTGTGCCATCCATCTCACGGGCTGACTCCAGCAGCAGCAGTGGTGGGGAGAGAGAAGGGGCCTGTTTGGAAGACATGATGGAAAGGAGGGGTGGATTACTAGCCAACGCTGATTAACTGGCAGCTTAACGACACGCTGTGTTTTCCATCTCATCGTCAGCACATGACCTGGGGCTGACGGGGGGAAATGAAATGGTATTTTTGATTATTTGCAGAGAGAAAGAGAAAGTGGAGTAGGGCTGGTAGCTGGGACATGAATATTCAATTCAGGCAATTACAAGATGTCCTACTTGGAGAGGGATAAGTGATGTGACACTTTACTGCCATGAATGTAGTCATTTTATGGTTCATTTTCTATACATAATCTTCAGTGATTTATTTAAGAGTATACATAATTAATTTTTAATGTATTTCTATTTGTATAATTTTAATTTTTTTTGCATTTCTGTATTTATGACAACATTTGAAGTCCAATGTTTTTAAAAAATCCAATTAAAAAACCCTGATTTATTTTGGCTGTCTTTGTTCAATCCCTTTTTAATAAAAACACACTGCAGCTATTAAAGCGTCCCCTGGATCCTTCATCATAATGACATTGCTGTTAAATATTATATTGTTTAAAGTGTCTTCTTTCTGATGCTGTGCTTTGTTTTTGTTGTCTATTATAAGCCAATTCAGTCTTGGCTATGTGATGATAAATCAATCGAACTAGCTCAACACATTTTATTCGCCATCTTTTTCATTAAATGGTATGGCCAAAAACATTCTTACAAATGCACAAATTCAATACATTTCAGTAAAAATCAGAGAGAGAGCTGCACTGCACGGTCTCAGTCCACTTTTCTATCAATGTGACTGACTGGACTCAAATGGGCTGTTTTTATAATACGAACGTTCTGCCACACATTTTATTAAGCCAGCGCCATTCTCTCAGAGATGAATGCGATTGTGGCGTGGTGGTGACTGAGTGTCGTGCTTAGGAGGATGAATGGCAGCGGCGGATCTGCGTTTTCTGGCTCATTGCTTCGAAATGACTCTCCCGGTGTCATTGTCAACGAGAGCTGGGAGAGGGAGGATCTTTATCTTTCTTCTCTCCTGCTCCTTCTCCCTCTCACAGTCGCAGCTCTGTCTTTTCTCTCTCACCTCGCCCTCGCTCTCTGCCAGGCTTTCTTTTCATGCCTCTTTCTCTCTCGCTCTCCGGTCTCGGAGCAGGGAGCTCCCACGTCACCGCTTCCCTGGAGCTGCTGGAGTGGGGGATGGGAGAGAGGGAGAAGGGAGGAAGGGAGGTAGGGAAGGAAGGAGGAGGGAAGGGAGGGTGAGCAGATAGTCTGCCAGGCTCGTGGGGAGGCGGTGGAATTCTGCAGGTTGCCACGGTGAGCCAGTCGATAGTGCATTGAGCCACTTAGCTGCCACATGCACAAACCCTTTCTCTGCCCTTCACCTGTTAGACAGAGCAGTGTGTGCTGTGTGCATGTGGTGTGGATCTGTGATGTTTACTAAACCCCGCCCCCTTATTGTTGCTATGCCTGCCAAGCTTTTCCCTTCTAGGATGGCACATACTGCCTACAATTACAACAGTGGCAGATTTAACTCTCCATGCTGACTCTTAATATAATAGTATAATAATAATGTAACAAACCCATGGAGAAGCAAGACAGAAACTAAAATGAATGCTTTTCTAGTTCTTATAATTTGGTTGCAGTGCCGAGGGGCTGGACATTTACAATGTACAATTTTACAATGTACATTTCCTTGCATCTGCTGCGTAAAACTCAGAATTTAAATATGTTAAAGGTCAAATGCATGAGAAAGCTGGGAATCAAAAATCCACCTACTACGCAACACATGTATTCTCATGATAGGAGTAGGCTGTTCATGTAAGTCCCTCTGCTTCACAATCTGGGTTAAACTTTTAGAATGAAACAGCAACAGACAAAACCAAAATATGAGCAAATTAGCCTACCAACAAAATGATCAGTTGGATGGTCTGATGTCAACTAAGCAAACCATGTTTTGGGTTAAATTCTTCAAATACAACAAAGTGAAAGACAGAGCGGCTCGTGTTACGTTACCCTGGACTCTGATATAGCAGACTGGCTCCAGTGCAGTGGATGTGTCTGTACCTGACTTCTTTACACAGCTGTGGTGTATAACACATTTTCAAACACTAGAAGCCATTGTTATCAATGCAACCTTACCCTCGGACTGCATCGTGATGTGCGCCATCGTTGGTTGACATGTAAATGGATCAGGATGCGCCACCGCTCCCCATCGCCGGCACACGTCAACTCTACATAAAAGCAGACATTTTATTACATCCTCTGGCCTGAAAAGCAGGTACCATAACTACATTTGATGTCTGTGTGACAGTTTGGGTGTCATCATTACATCATTAAACAGCAAGTGTGTGTTGCATTTCACCCCACCAAGTAATGGTATTCTGTCCCTTGGTGTTGGAATTACCACTGAGTGGCTTTTATTACTAAGCTAGTTAGCTGGGCTCGCTTAGATGAGCAGCTAACGTTACAGCAGATAAAAACACAGTTTAATGAATCCCCTCTATATTTGCACTTAAATACACCGTCTGTCAAAGTCGCTGCTTAATGTCAGTCATACTATAGTGACATGAACACTACACGAACATATTGCCAAACAAACGTATAAGTCCAAACAAGACAGACCTGCCTAGTTACAGTCACTAAGCTGTCAGTGGACAGTAGCTACCAGTAAATTACAAAGAACTCACAACCAAATAGATGATCTGCACACACACACACACACACACACACACACACACACACACACACACAGTCCTCATCTATTATCCGCCCACCAGCAGCAGCAGCAGACAGGAACCAGAGCTCATGAAGGCCGCTGTAAGTTGGATTAATGTTCAGTGGAAACTTCACATCTATGTGTCACAAGGACGACCCGCCTGTTTTTATTGTATTTTATTCTCTCACTCTCTCTCACTTTGTGTGTGAGTCCACGTTTGAAGGGGCACTGTGCTCGTATGAATATGCCTGTGTCTTTTGTGTGTTACCGAGTGCAATTTGTCCAGATCATTATATGTATGCAATTGTACCTGTGGCGGAGAGAGAGAGACAGAGAGAGAGAGAGAGAGAGAGAGACAGAGAGAGAGAGAGAGGGAGAGAGAGAGAGAGAGAGAGAGAGAGAGAAAGAGGGAGGGAGAGAGAGAGAGAGAGAGAAAGAGGGAGGGAGAGAGAGAGAGGGGGGGGGGGGGGGGGGGAGAGAGATCTCTGCTAACTCTTTCAATGTCATGCAAATTACGAGCTCCAGGCCCGCGTAGTGGGAACAAGGCCACTGATTAGAGTACCTTGCACTGTTGCTGCGCTCCACTCAATGGTGTCCTGTGGGGGAGCAAATTTTCTTATTGTGATTGAATTTTATTTTTTTGGAGAGTGCTACATGGTGTGAGGAAGGAGACTGAGGGTAGAGAACAAGGACTGGAATCACGCAAGGAGTCTGAATGAAAGAATGGAAATGGCTGCCACGCTGCGAGAGATTTCGAGAGCCTTTTAAAAGAGGAGGCTTATTATTGAGTGTTTTTCAAAGCGAAAGGAGGAAATTCTTATCATCTCTTCGAATAAATGTTTTTTTTTTTATAAATAGTAAATTCAAAGGATCAAAAACAAATAAAGTAAACACATCAGTGCACCACACTGTTGAGTGTTCTTTTAATGTGTGACCTGTTTTCCATTAGAATGAGCATGGGGACTGTAGTTTATTTTGAGTTAGTCTGACACACAGCGTCCTGCTGCTGTACTCATTAATGCACCAAATGTGTATCAGTGCACCACTGAAAATAGTCCCCGACACATGTCTTACTTTCCTCTGTTTCCTGAAAACCACAGTGCCCAGCTGTTAGGAATTTCCTGAGACTTTTTTGAAAAAAATTAAATAAAACTTTTAAAATGTAACGTCTATAGTTTTAGAAATTGGGCACTGCAGAGAAGTCCTAATACACTGTTGGTTTTGGTCTTTTCCTGTGATTTGTCAACAGTGTGGAAAACACAACATATAGCTGTCATATCCTTGAAAATGGGACTGAACAATGTTTTGTGCTAATCAATACAAACAGCTTGGAACGTTTTGATAGTAATTGTGAATCCTGGTTAAAAAACACACATTTAAAGCATTTGCAGGTAACGCAGTGATCAGCAAAATCGGTCTGGATTTCTGTGACGCTACTGCCTGAAAAGCACAGACCGAACAACACTGAAGTTGACTGTAAAACACTGGCAGAGGACAGAGAAGTGCAATAAATGGATATTTCAAGGAGGAAATAGAGGACAAAGCAGTGCAGTATTAGTTCCCGCTCTCAGTGCCCTTTCAGCGCCGCCGCCTCTCTGCTGCTGGTATTAATCACCGTTCTTCACAGCTCTGCCCTCATCCCTCTATCCTCACCCACTGTATTCAACTTGACCTTTTCCTTCTCTTGGCCGCTTCCACTCAGAACCCAGGAGCCTTTTGATATGTGGGAACATTTTCTCTGACCAGACATCTCGCACCCTTGGTTACACACTGGAGGAGTGGAGAAAGGGGTGGTGGGGGGTGGGCTGGTGAGAGATAAAGTGTGAGAGGGACAAAAAGAGAGAGGGAGATGGGAAACAAGGGAGAGTAAGAAAGAGAGATGGACATAGAGGGGGGAAAATAATTTGCTTAAATATAAATTAGCTTTAGATTTTAG